>NC_045430.1:268670680-268955680 GCF_902635505.1 Sarcophilus harrisii | reverse complement strand
TTCTCCCTTCCTCCCTTCTGCCCTTTCCCCTGGATGGCAAGTAATCCAATATAAGTTAAACATGTGCAATTCTTCTAAACATATTTCCACATTTGTCATGCTGCCCCAGAAAAATCAGATCAAAAGGGAGAAAGAAATGAGAAAGAAAGAAAAAAAAGCAAGCAAACAAATAACAACAAAAAGGTGAAAATACTATAGTTTTATCCACAGTCACCATAGCTCTTTTTCTAGATGTCAATGGCTCTTTCTGGGTGAGAAGTTTTTAAAGGCTATATAAATGAATGACTGGTTATAGACTTGAGAATTGGGGAGGTTCTTAAAGGTCCATTCTTCCTTTCCCTTTCCCAAAGGCAGGCAAATGGTAGACCTGCCTAGAAATCCAGTGTTCTCTTTTGAGATTTTTGAAGCTGTTTATTACCTTTCTTTGTATCTCCAGGACTTAGCACAGTGCCTGGCACACAGTGGGTATTTAATAAATGTTTGTTGGTTGATTGACTGATCTTTCATGATGATAGCTCTTTCTTTCGGGGGCGGGGGGATATGATATATATAGAGAGACTGATAAAATAGGAGATTATTTTGGGTGCCATCTGGTCCAAACTCATTTGTAAGGAAATTGAGGCCCAGAGTGGCACAGTCAGAATTAGAACTCAGCTCTCTTGACTCCCTGTTCTGAATGGCAGGGTTCTGTCCAAGTGCTCTGGACCCCATACTGCACTGCCATTATTCAAGGGAAGGGCATTTGTGAAGTTTCGGTGTCATTACTAAATTTATTCCCAAGGGCTGACACATAAAAAATCAGATGTAGGTTATTTGTGTAATTTCAACATGGATGAACCCAAAGGGCTCCTTTCTCAGTGTTTTAAATTTTCATTGATTTTCTGCCAACTCCTCCATTGGATTCCCATGGACCGTCCACCGGGCAGCAACTGAAAATCCTGCGGGGAGCAGGGGAGGATGTGGAGGGCTGGCCGGTTGCTGCTGCTCCGGCTCTGTCAGCACAGTGGATTTGGAAAACTGGCTTCCAGTTCTGTTTGTACAACTTGGGTTCCGTTGCTCTGGCTTCCGGAGGGTCCATTGTGCTTCCTCTGGGGGCCACCCAATGGAAGTCCTTCAGTCAGCAGGGGTTGGGTTCCTCTCTGTGCTGAAACGATTCTCACCCTGGAAGAAGGGAGGAGAGTTAAGGGTGGCTCTCAGGGGATTGTGACATTGGATCCCCAGGCACGATTGCAAGCCCAGTATTGAGCTCTGCGGTGCTTTCCAGAGGGAATATGGAGCTTTGACAAAGGTACAGGATGTTTCTGCTCTAAGTCAATGTTCCTTGCTTCTTTCTGTCAAACAATTAGACCAATTACCGCGCTATATTTACCAACCTTTGTTCCTGCTTCCTCACATATGTGTCCCAGGGTGGGGGATGGCTTGTCCCTTGGGTGGTGACACACAGCATGAGCTTCCAAAGTGCTGGAGAATTATGCTCAGTTCGGGTTGCTTCCTTTCAGGAAGCACAATGACAGATTGGAGGCACCCAAGGGAGGGCTACCAGGAGGGGGCAGGAACTGCCAGGAGTTCACTGGAAGGAGCTAAGGGTGTTTGACTGAGATGCCGGGCGTATTCTGAGCTCATGGGTTATTTGGGTACAAGGTGGAGATTTGATATGACTCGAGCCCCCTTCTAGCCCCTGCTCTATTAACAGCCCAGGCAAGAACTCTGGATAAAACAGGAGAGCATTTAATGAGGGCAGAAGGGAGAAAAGTTAAGCAACAGACACATTTGGAGACATTTCCCTTCTCTCCCATACACAAATGAATACAGTATCCCACAGATTCACAAACTGGAAGTCCAGTGTTTAAGGTTTCTTCTTTCTCCAGGGGTGGAGGCTGCAGCATTAGCTGCCTTGCTTCTGGGTGGGAAGACTTCTGCTGGGCTCTGGCTTCCCGTGGGCCTCTGGGGCTCACTGTTCCCACTCTATCTCCACTGCCCCCAAGAAAGCCTCCCCATCTTTCCTGGGGGTGGCCCAGGGATTCCCCAGCTCTTTCTGCCTCTCTGCTCCCCATCTCCTATGCGGATAGCTGAAAAGTTCCTATTCCGGCTGCTCTGTTTGGCAAATGGGAAGGCTCCATCCGGAGCTGTTTCAGGGAAATGTCATCACTCTTCCCGAGTGACTCCAACACCAATATGCCTGGGGGCTAGTCAACACATTTTCAGCTGTTGTTAATCAGTTTCAAAGCATCCCCCAGCCCACCCCTCCTGCTGCAGAGCCACTTGGGCCGCTGAAAACTTGCAGACTCTCACCCCTTCCTCCAGGATCTCCAGCTTTTCCTCTCCCTGATGTAGGACAGTTAAATCCCATTTACTTCGTTCCTCTACCAGGCGCTGGCTTGTGTAGCTTCTGGGCCTCCTAAGCCTTTCAAAATTGAGATGTAAACGTTTAAATTGCTTTCTATTTGTTTTTGGTTTTTTCCAGCTTCTGCCATGACTTCTGGGAATTAGGGCAGGCTAAGAAGATGCCTTGAGATCTGGAAGGCACCAGGAACATTGGAAGATGAGGAGGAGAAAAGAGTGGGAGCCGTACAAAGATGGCGGCTTCTGATGGCTTTGATGTCAGCCCTATAAAACAGACAGCCCCTTTACACAGAGAAGGCCTGATTGCTGATTTCAGGACAGGGAATTTCAGGGAATGGACTTAGATCTGTTCTTGGGTAGACCAAGTGCTAGGGAGTGAAGAGATTTAGGGTTTATGTGAGAATGGAATTCCTGATGATTGGAGCTATTCAAAAGATGGTCCACTTTGGCCACTAACTTGCTTTGTGACCTTTAACAAGTTAATTCACTTTTCTCAGACTTGCTTTCTTTCTCCATGTTTGTTTTGTTGTTTATCAGGCATTTGAAATGTCAATTCCCTAATTTTATGAGCATTTATTGAGTGTTTACTGTGTGTCAGGTAGACAAACATGAATCACCTCCTGTTTGATATCAGCTAACATTTTCCTGAGAAATAATATATACATTAACCATGATAAACATGTTTATATGCTTAAAAGTCATTTCAGAAGGGGAGAAAGCCCTAGCAACTGAAGAGATGGCTTGGGAAAGCCTCAGGTAGCAGGTGATCTGACTTTAAAACGCCCTGCATTGTTGGTGGAGTTGTGAACGAATCCAACCATTTTGGAGAGTAGTTTGGAACTATGCTCAAAAAGTTATCAAACTGTGCATACCCTTTGATCCAGCAGTGTTACTACTGGGATTATATCCCAAAGAGATTATAAAGAAGGGAAAGGGAACTGTATGTGCACGAATGTTTGTGGCAGCCCTTTTTGTAGTGGCTAAAAACTGGAAACTGAATGGATGTCCATCAGTTGGAGAATGGCTGAATAAATTGTGGTATATGAATATTATGGAATATTACTGTTCTGTAAGAAATGACCAACAGGATGATTTCAGAAAGGCCTGGAGAGACTTACACGAACTGATGCTGAGTGAAATGAGCAGGACCAGGAGATCATTATATATACTTCAACAACAATACTATATGATGACCAGTTCTGATGGACCTGGCCATCCTCAGCAACGAGATCAACCAAATCATTTCCAATGGAGCAGTAATGAACTGAACCAGCTACGCCTAGAGAAAGAACTCTGGGAGATGACTAAAAACCATTACATTGAATTCCCAATCCCTATATTCATGCCCACCTGCATTCTTGATTTCCTTCACAAGCTAATTGTACAATATTTCAGAGTCTGATTCTTTTTGTACAGCAAAATAACGTTTTGGTCATGTATAAAAAAAAAAAAAAAAAAAAAAAAACCCTGCCCCGCACTAATACCATCCAGCCCACTACTGAGTGCCGGGCATTCTGCTAAGCTGGGGATACAATTAATAAAAAGAAAGACAGAGCCTGCCTGCAGGAAGCTTCCAGTCTAATGGGCACTGCCTCTGCATGGACTCTTTGGGGAGAGACTGAGCGTGGAGGTCACCTGAAAAAGAAGGGTGACCTGGGGTCCCCACTGAGCCTCTCCAGCCTCTAAAGGCTGGCGGCCTCCCCCCACCCCCTCAGCAGACAGAAATGCTGACCGCCCTGTTCTTCTCCTTCTCGGCTCTCCCTCTCCAGCAGGAGTGCCCACGTGCTCTGGCCATAAATATATTATTTCGTGTTCCTGCCAGCCCAGACTAATAGGGGCTAATGCTTCCTGAGGAGCGGCCCAAAGCTGCATTAGCAGGAGATGTCTGATTGATTTCGAACAAAGAGCCTGACCACCAAACTGCTCTCCCCGGCTCCTCTTCCTGTCACTCTGCCTGAAGGGTTATCTCTGAAATGCAATTTAGCTGCTTACAAATACATTTTCAGGAAGATGCAGAATTGATGAGGGGGAGTTGGGTCCAATGGGAGCCTCTGAACTGGTCAAGCTCCAGACCCCGGGAGCCATGATCTGCGGGACCAGTGGCAGCAGAGGTCTCTTGGTTAAGGCCCTGCCCTGGACTGCTGGGAGGTGCCCTGGTCCAGGTGGGGGATGCTCCCCCGCCCCCCGATGGAACCTTTGAAAAAAGTAACCCCTTGGACCCATCTCCAGGCGTTGGTGCCTCTGTTCCGATAGTTGGCCCTGACCAGTCTAGGCAGGAAAGAGGGGAAGGGGGTTGGGCTAGCTTAGATCCCATGGCGTAAGTGAGCTTGGAGGTGGCTTAAGTTTCCTTAACCCTTTCTCTATTTTCCCGTTTCCCAGAGGCCCTGGGAAGCTCCCCTAAATCCTGCCAGCCGTTCAGCAGAAGATTGATGGCTAAATTAATCCCTCCCAGGATTCCATTCTGATAGCTGGGGTACTTGCCTTTGTTCCCGGGGTCCCCTGAGGTTCAGAGGCCATCCTGTCAGCTGGTATTAAGGCAGAATTGGATTTAGCGTCTCCTTTTCTTTAAAAGTGGGCCAAGGAGTCTGAGAGGAGGCATTCCAGAAGAGGACCATGGGAATGAGGGGAGGTCTCATCATTCCCTGTCCCTGAGGAAGCCCCCACAGGGCTTAGATCTGGAATCCTTGTTTAAATCCTGGCTTGGCTACAATCCACGTGACCTTGAGTAAGACACGATCTTTGGTCTTGACATCCTTGCCTGTAAAATGAAGGCCTTGGTTCTCTATGGCCCCTTCCAGATCTGAATATAAAGATTAATAGTCCTTTGAAATAAGGATATTTAGCCTGGAGAAGGGAAGGCACAGGAGATCAGAACAGAGCTTTGGAAAAAACTAATGCTTCTTGATCATAGAGGGTACAACCAAAAGCAATGGCATAGGTTGCAAAAAAAAAGGTAAATTTCAGCATGATTGGGAATAAAAGTCTTAAAAATCAGAGCCATCCAAATCAGCCAATAAGCATTTATTAAGTGCCTGCTAGATACCAGACGCTGTCCTCTGAAATTAAACACTCCCTGCCCTCAGAGTTTACATTCTATCAGGGGCAATGCCCTATAAATATAAGGATGAGGAGATTCCCTGAAGGTTGGTGCTACCCCAACCTCCACCAGCAAACAGAAATGCTGACCCTCCTTGGTCTTCTTTTTCTAAACAATTTAGAGTCTTAGAGAATCGCCTGGAACTCTGAGAAGTTAAGGGACTTAGCCAGGATCACACAACTAGTCTGAGTCAGGACTTGAATCCGGGACTTTCTGGATTCATGGCTTTCTGCCGCGTCCCATTGCCCCTCAGATACAGATGTGAACAAAATAAATACGTGATAATCTTTGGGGCTGAGGAGGCAGTAGATGCTGACAAAATCAAAAAGCTTCATGTAGGAGATGATATTTGAAATAAACTTTGACATAAGCCAGTGTTTCTTTTCTTTTCTTTTTAATTAAAGCTTTTTATTTTTAAAATATACCCAAGGATAATTTTTCAATTAAGCCTTGTGTTGCAAATTTTCCCTCCTTCCCCCGAACTCCTCCCCTAGATGGCAAGTAATCCAATATATGTAAAAATATTTATACAATTACCTTGATAAACCAGTGTTTCTAAGAGGTAGAAACAAGAAGAGGATGTCTTCAGGAAGGGGGATGGAGCTCGATGATGCTGTGGGTGATGAATAGCCAGGAAGCTGGTCTGACTAAGCCTGCAGTGGATGAAGGGCAGGAGTGTGTCCTAAGCTTGGAAATCTGGCCTACACCAGGCTCTAAAGGGTTCTCGAGGTATAAAAGGGGGGGGGACTTCCACATCATGAAGGTGTTCAGAAAAGTGTCCCCAGATGGGGATATTGTCAGGGGGATTCTTGTTCAGGTGCCAGGAAAACTAGATGACTTCACTGGGTTGTTGTGAGAATTAGATGAAATTGTAGAGCTACTTTGCAGACCTGAGAGTGATGTGTGTGTGTGTGTGTGTGTGTGTGTGTGTGTGTACACAAGTTATTTTTATTGTTGTTATTACAGATCCTGAGGTGACTTTCAGTTCTGAGAGTTGAGTTTTCTAGGATCCAAGGACCAAGACGAAGGGATAGCCCCCAGCACTAATTCATGCTGCATAGAGCCTGCAGAGTAACATTTGGAGTAAAATGCTCTCAATATTTATAGAATTCCTCTGCTTCAGGGATTGGATTTGTTTATTGAGGGGGAAATGGGCCATGTAGAAAATGATTATGATACGACCTTGGTTTTGATTATTCCGCGAGCACTTATTAGGCTTTTACTGTGTTCCAGCTACTGTACCAAGCACAGAAAGAAAAAAGCAACACTGGTGTCTGCCTTCAAGGAGCTTATTCTAAAAGGGGGGAGAGGAAAAGGCTGTGAGGTGGGCACAGGAAGTATAATGGAAAGATTATTGGTTCTAAAGGCAAAATATTCCCATTGCCCCTCTGATGGCTATTACCTATGTGAACCTGGGTAGGACATCTCCACTCCATGGCCTTTAGTTTTCTCATCTCTAAAACATCAGGATAGGATTAAAACACCATTCTCTTCCCCGCCCCCCAGTATTTTTCCCCAAATGTGCGTAGTTTTCAGCATTCACTTTTATTAGATTTGTGTTCCAATTTTTTCTCCCTCCCTCTTTTATCTTCCCTCTCCCCAAGACAGCAAGCCATCTGAGAGGTTATACATACACAATGCTTTTAAACATAATTCCATATTTATCATGCTGTACAAGAAAAATCAGGCCAAAAAAGTAAGCGAACAAACCAAAGGTGAAAATAGTATACGTCAATCCACCTTCAGTCTTCATCGTTCTCTCTGAATGTGGATGGCATTTTCCATCCTAAATCTATCGGACTTATCTTGGATCATGTATCCCTGAAAAGAGCTAAGTCTGTCACAGCTGATCATCACATAATCTAGCTGTAGAACAAGCATTTAATCATTTCTGTGTCACAGACTCTTTTGGTTTCAATCTGGTGGGGCCTAGAGACTCCTTGGAAGAATGCTTTTCAATGCACAAAATAAAATACATAGAATTATGATGATAAACCTAATGATATCAAAATACAATTATCAAAATGTTTCAAAAAACAAATTTATGGCTCCCAAGTTAAGAATTCCTGCACTTGATGGGCCGAGGTCTTTCTCAAGTCCAGGCCTGTGATCCAGTGTCCACTGGATTGATTATAATTAATTAAATTAATATGAAATGTTAATATTTATAAAATAGATGAAAAATAATCTTAACGACAGAACACTTCTTACCTTAGTCTCTCCCTTTATAATAAGAGAACTGGATAGTATGATATGTGATTCCTTCCCGTTCTCACATTCTGTAGATCCAACAAATGACTATAAGCAGTGACTCACACAGTCCTTTGAAACTCAGCTCAAGCCCTGAAATGGAAGGAAAATGGAGCAGTCGGAGTTGTAGCTACTGAAATCCCAACTTCAAGCTCTCCATGGGACTGACTCTTCCATACCCCAGTCTCAGCTGCTTTCCAATTCACTAAACGTTTACTAGATGCCTACTATGTGTCAGGCCCCCCTCCCACCAGGAGAGCCCTGAGTGCCTTCCCTTAGGAGTCTCAGCTTTTCTTCAGTCTCTTGACAGGTATCTACATCCTTCAGACTATGGAAAAAAAAGAAATGTCTCCTTCCCTTGAGCTTGCCTTTCCCAAACAGAATTATGCTTTAGGGGAACTTCAGGGTGTAGTTTGGAAACCATTGAATCTGGTGAACGCCAAAGTTCTTTTTTTTTATTTTCTAAATTCTTGTTTGTTGATGGTCAATTTTATAACAAAACATTTCTAAAAAATCAAATCAGTCGTCGATATCTTTTTGTTTTTATACAGCAGTTTTGCCCAATCCTTTAATCAATTAAATCAAAAAGCTTTTGCTGAGAACTGCTATGTGCCTCCTTGTGAGGCTGTGGGATGCTGTAAAGAACAGGAAGTACTCTCAGTCATAGCTAGTGCTCAGTCTCTTACAAATGCTCTGTCCCACTCAAAGCACTTCCACCCTCAGTGTCCCAGCAAGTTTCTAAAACTACAAATTCCAAAGAAGGCGACAACCTGCACTTGTAGAGGGAGAATCCTCACCGGGAGCTCCTGACAATACTGATACAGTCATGGATCCAACCTTACTATGTGCTGGCCCATGAGGATACAAAGATGAAAGTATATTATAAAATTAATTCCCCATGTTGGATATATTAACTATGAAAGGAGGGCTATGTCCTTTAACTTTGAATGCAGAGTATTAACTTTGGCCATCATGAATGAGCCAGTTTTTCTTGCGTGTCCTTGCTGATTTTATTTACATTGCTATAACAATCACTTATTTTGGTTTTTGCTCCCTTCGTGACACATCATTTCATACAAAAGAGGCAGCATGATCCTAGTCAGGGAACCCAAATTCAGATTCTACCTCTCATTTGTACTCTCTCAGCTCCTGAGGTCGTTTTTAGATCCTTGTTTCTGTGATATTTACATATTTCTTTGATCATATTTATTGTTCTTTAGGTACAATAATGTTCCCTTATACAGTGTTCCAAAAATCTACGGATGGTTTTAAACTGTTTTCTAACAGTTAATAGATAACAACTATCAAATAATGCTAATGTGGACATGTTCATATGGGTGGATCTTGTGCGTTTTTTTCTTTCTGTCAATAACTGCCTTGGGGTATAGGTTCCATAATGTGATCTCTGGGCCAAAGAACAGGAATGGCATTAACTCTTGTTGCATAATTACAAATCTCTTCCCACAAGTGCTGAAGCAATTTTCAGTGCCACCTGTAGTGAATTAGATTGCCTGTCTTCCCAGAGCCTTCCCACCTTGTGAACTCAAATGTGTTTCCTGTTGCTTTCCTTCTCAACCATCACCTTTTCCTTCATCGCTCTGACCCTTCTGTTCAAACTTCCCAAAGAAGAAACTCCCAGGAGATCCATGGAATGAGACCCTGAAGAAATGGAAAGGGATGAAAATTTCATTCCTTCAGACTCCCATTTTACAGGTGAGGAAATTTACAGGTGAGGCCCATAAAATCTAAGTGACCTGATCAAAGAACCAGAACTAGAACTCATGGTATCTCCATACACATCATAATTAAGTGCTCCTAAAACCATGATCTCTTCCTTCTATTCCTTTCTCCTTCCTCCCCCCAAACTGTGATTCTTTCCTCTTTCCTTCCCTCCCTCTCTTCTTTTCTCCTTCCTTCCTTCATCCCTCCCTCCTCCCTCCTGCTCTCCCTTCCTTCCTTCCTTCCTTCCTTCCTTCCTTCCTTCCTTCCTTCCTTCCTTTTCCCCTCCCTCCCTCCTTTCTCTTTCTTTCTTTATTCTCTTTCTTTCATAACATGCAGACAGGACTCTCTGTAGGGCCCTACCCTACATTTGTTAAAATGTATACCTCTCTCTGCATAGCTTTAACAGTTACACCTCTATATTCAATCCAATTATATCTACATAAAAGAAAAATATGTCCATAATTATAGAAATAAATTAATAATATATGTGTGTGTATATGATACTCACACATGTATATGTGTATACTTGTGAACATGTGTATTTTATGTACAGACACACATATATATGAGTATATGTGTATACACATGCATCTATTTGTGAGCTTTTTTTATTCTTGTTTTCACATTAAAAAAAAATATTGCTTATCTTTGCTGTCTGTCAGCTCTGTAGGATTTTTGTTCAATATAATGATTAGAGACAAATTGCTCCTCACTCATCACGTGGCTGATAAAGTCTCTCTTACTGGAAAGGTTATTCAGTGGCAACGTATACAACTTGTAGTGACCTCTGGATCCCAGATGTCCCCAACTCTCAGGTACATTGAAGTACAGCATCTACTAAGGGGGAAATATTGCATTGGGCAGCCGTGCCATGACTGGATTTCAGCAGAGTGTCGGCTCAATCCAGAGGCAACTGAATCTTCTGGACCAGTCACTTAACTTCTCTCTGCCTGTTTCCTCAGATATTGAAATGGGGATGATAATAGAACCTACCTTACAGGGGTACTGTGAGAATCAAATGCGATGAGATTTGTAAAGTGCCAGGCACTTAACAGGTTTGTTCCTTCTCTCCCTTTTCCCCTGCCCCTTTCTCTGGCTTTGACATACTCCAAGTCTGTTTTTCCCACTATGTTGACATAATGGCTACTCGTGTTGCAAGTTTTTAACATAATTTTTATAGCCAAAGCAATGGAAGGTGCAGTCCCGGACCAAGAATACTGGACTGGGCTTTCCTGCTGCCAATCAGATGTCATGTTCCAGCCACAAGCCAGCATTGCCTACAAGGTGTGCCGAAGGAGTCTTGCGAATGCCGGCAGTCTCTTTAAGTCCTGTTAGGAACAGGTTGATCAGGACAGGTAGGGAGTTTGGATGGTACCCCCTCCGTCCCCATCTGCCCTGGGGATGCGCCAAATGTAGGATGAGGCAAGAGAAAGAAGCAAATCCAGCCTTGAGCCATAACATAGAGACAGGACAGTCTGTGAAAGTGTTAGCAGGGCTGCGGAGAGCTAGAACAGACAGCCCTTGGGACTGGACATTCTCCCTTGGTGCCGCATCAGAAATGAGAGGGAGGTGAGCTTTGTCTTTCTAAAGCTCTGCCAGGTGCCACAGAGCCAAACGAGCACTTTGGTGATTGGGCAAGACGCATGAAACATCCCAGCTAAGGAACTGAAACAAATTCAGTTGATGAGGAGGGAAAACAGGTCAAATCTTTGTGCTCTTTAATTTTCTATGGCCCTACCCTACATTTTTTTAAAACAAAAAGTTGGCAACAAAGTAAATGCTCAGCAATGAGGGGTGAAACAAATTGTGACACATGAATATTACTATCCCCTAAGAAATGATGAATATAAAGAATTCAGAAGAGGATGGGAAAACTTACAGGAAATGAGACAAAATGAAGGCAGCAAACTGGAAAAATACTATACACAATGACAAAAACAATGAAAATGGAAGGAAAAAACAATAGCCCCAAAAGCAAAACTGAACACTGTGGAGTGATCACATTTGGCCCCAAAGCTAAACATATAGTCTTTTTTCCCCCTGAGACAATTGGGGCTGACTTGCCCAGGGTCACACAGCTAGGAAGTGTTAAGTGTCTGAGGTTAGATTTGAACTCAGGTTCTCCTGCCTTCAGGGCTGGTGCTCTATCCACTGTACCACCCAGCTGTCCCTGAAATACACATAATCTCATTTGTAAACCTTAAAATGTTATTTAAATGCCAGTCATTATCATTACTGATTTTTTTTTTCTCTTTCTTTTTTATTCTCTTACAAGGGATGAGTTTCTGAGTAGAAGGAAGAGGAGGGATATATTTGGAAATGAAGGTATTGGAAAAAATCAATAGCTAATATTTATCTAGTGCTATGTGCCAAGCACTGTATTAAAGGCTTTATATTAATTATCTCATTTGATCACCAACAAAAAGTCAATATCAATCAGTAAGTGCCCACTATGTGTCAGGCACTATTGTAAGCACTGGAAACACAAAAAAGGACAAAAGACAGTTCCTTCCCTCAAGGATCTTTCAGCCTAATGATAGAGACAACAAAAACCAAATTCATATGAGCCAGTTATATACAGGTTAAATAGGAAATAATTAACCGAGGGAAAGTTTCCTGTAAATGATGGGGTTTTAATTGGGACTTAAAAAAGGAGATGTCTATAATCTTTTTGGAATTCAGAACTCTTGAGATAAAGGCCTGGGATCCCTCTAACTATAGCTTTGAACTGAGCTGGCTCTGAAAGGGCCGGCACGTTGATTGGGTTCTGTCTAAGGCCCTGCCTGGATGAGTTTGGGGAGATTCAGCAACAGAAGAGGAGTTTCTGACCAATGAATTTTTTCAGCCACTGCAATCCACATAGATCATCCATTCACTAAGCCCAAGAGGGGCTTCCATACCTCATGCGGTTCCCTTGAGAGTATCTTTTGTGCCTCAGTCTGAGACCTGTGGCCCTTGTCATTCTCGATTGCATTATAATATTCCATTACATGAATATCTCTTTGCTTATTTAGCCGTTCCCCAGTTGTTGAGCTTTCAGGCTGTAAGGAAGCCTAGACAGCTGACTTCCCAGTGTGAAATACTTTCCATTACCTCATGCCAGCACTTATCTTGTTGTTTTCCAGTCATTAAGTAGTGTCCCCCTCTTCATGAACCTGTAGACCATAACACACCAAAAGGTAGTGGAGTGGTTTGCCATTTCCTTCTCCAGAAGATGAAGGCAAGCAGAGATTAAGGGATTTACCCAGAGTCACACAGTGAGTAAGTATCTAAAGCCAGATTTGAACTCAAGGCTTCCTGATTCCAGGACCAGTGCTCTAGCCACTCGGCAGCCCAGTTATCTCGCTTCTTATAGCCAAGTGAAAATCAGAAAGAATGCGAGTTGTTTCTGAATAATGCCGGCATGAATTGATAGGCAACTGTGACTTTCTCTTAGGGCACGGAAACCAATAAATCCAATTTACTCACAAGTCAAGACATTACTCTCCTGGTAACATTATTTTGCTTTGAGAATGAAGGGCAAACAATAACTTGTGAGGAGATGCATCTGCCCCATTGGGAGCTAACTGGCCAGTTCCAGTTGGGCAATACTTCCTTCCTTCCTCCCTCCCTCTTTTTCTTCCTTTCCCTTCCTTCCTTCCTTCCTTCCTTCCTTCCTTCCTTCCTTCCTTCCTTCCTTCCTTCCTTCCTTCCTTCCTTCCTTCCTCACTGATTGGCCAACAATAGGTCCCAGCCCAAGCCTCCCTTGCTCATTGCTTGGGTTTTGATGACTCACGGTATAAATGGCCATTGCTTTTGTTCTGACCAGAAACCCTGAGGGTCTTCCCTTCCAGCTTAATCTAGGACATCAGATCTGACCTCCTCAGTTTGCTGACAAGGAAACTAAAGCTGAGAGCTCAAGCAATGTGCCCCGGGTTGCAAAGCTAGGAAGAACTGGAAAGCCAGATTTTAATTTGGCTCTTCCTGACTTTAGTCACCATGCCTCTGATCTATACAAAAGCAACATCAGTAACTTCCCCTGCCCTTCCTGGGAGGACTGAGGAAGTAGGGATGGGGAAGGTAATTTTTTTGATGAGGCAATTGGGCGATGGGGGTTAAATGACTTAACACTTACTAGCAGTATGATCTTAGCTAAGTGTCTGAGGCTAAATTTGAACTCAGGTCCTCCTGAATTCAGAGCTGGTGCTCTATCCACTGCACTTCTAGCTGCTCCTGGGAGTTGGGTGTTATAATGACCTGGACTCCAAGGGCCTGGGTTTCTGGTCTTACTCCCTTCCTAACTAGCTATGTGATCCCGAGCAGTTTACGGATGGACTCTCTGGTCTCTGGGGTTCCTTCCAATTTGGAATCTATTAGTCCATATTCTCCGAGGCCCTTTTAGTTCCTATGGTGTTCTGATCTCATTTAATGCCTTGGTGAGCACCAGTAGCTATCCCAACGTCATTATTTATCGTTACTTTTGCCAGCATCTTCATCTTTTTGGCTACTGGGCTGACCAAGGCAGAGGGATTTTCACTACCTTTATTTAAACTTTGCTGTTCTGCCTTCAGAAAAAAGTATTTTCTTTGAGCTGTCAGTGGGCTCTGCAGGTAGTCTGCTGAGGAAGGATTTGAAGCCAACTTCTTTCTATATTCAACCCTGCAGTTGGATTTCCAGCCACGTGATGGATGGGCCCACATTTGTGGCTGCAACTGTAGATCTATTTTCAAAGATTATTAGCAGGCATTTTAAAGAGTCTTTATTAATAATTCACATATAATAGGGAGGAAAAAAGGTATAGCATCTTACAACAGCCATTCTTAATGCCAGAATTCCTATTCCATTTGTTATGTCTGTAAAAGAAAGACCCTAATCCATCATGGACAGACAGAAAGACCAGTCCAAGAGAAACTATTTATCAATCAGGCTGAGCATAATCTGGCCTGTAGAGGCACAGAGGGGTCCCTATTTTAAAAAAAGAGCCCTAGAATTAGTGAATGGCTCATACCAGTGTCTGAAAATAACATGGAGATGCTCAAAACAGAATCGGAGGCTCAGGATGAATGCTGCTCAGATAACTCAAGGTGAGACACCTTCCTGGGCAGCTGTGTTTGGCTAGCAGAGGCCGCCAGGATAGACAAGGCATCTGGGTACCCTCCGCTAAGTTTGGAAATAGCGAGATGCCGGGATTGATGAGAGCGTCTCCTGCAGGTTGGCAGGAGCGCATGTGGTTTGATCGGTTTCCAATTTGGGTTCTGTTATTCATCACTGTGAGACCTTAAACAAGTGATTTCCCCTCAGGTCCAAGTCTTCTTATCTCTAAAATGAAGAATTTCAAAGTCTCTGAGGTCTCTTTCAGCTCTAAATCTGTGGCTAATTAAGTAATTATTTCCACAATCCTAAGAAGGATTTTCTGGCCTTAAGAAATATGAATATTGACTAAAAATATGAGGAATATAAAGAAATCTGGAAAAATTGTTATGATGCAGTAGAAAAAATATGAGTATCTAAGTTCAAATCCTACCTCAGATATTTATCAGATGTGGCCCTCTGTGTAACAATGATGATGATAAAAATGACTATAGCACTTTAAGATTTGCAATGTGCTTTATATCTATTATAGGAATCTCTGGACCTCAGTTTACCTCATCTGTAAAATGGAAATGGGGAGGGCTTGGAGGGTCTCTGAGTTCCCTTTCAGCACTAAATTTGTGATAGTGTAACCCATGATCTGTCATTTCATACTTAATATGATGGAAAGTGCCATCTGCATTCAGAGAGAGAACTATGGAGACCGAATATGGATCAAAGCATAGCATTTCCCCCTTTGTTGTTGTTGTTATTTTTTTGCTTGTGTTTTTTTCTCATGTTTTCTCCCTTTTGATCTGATTTGTCTTGCACAGCATGATGAATATGGAAATATGTTTGGAAGAATTGCACATGTTGAACCTATATTGTATTACTTGCTGTCTTGGGGAGAGAGGAAAAAATTTGGAACACAAGGTTTGCAAAGGTGAATGTTGAAAATTATCTGTGCACGTATTTGACAAAGTAAAATACTATATAAAAAAAGAAAGCCAGAGGTCTGTAAATTTGCACTCATGAAATTTTTTACTTCCTGACAAAATCTCAAACATATTATAAAAGGATTTATACATGTATATATGTATGTACACGCATGTGTGTACTCTGTATTTGATATTATCCTTTGATGGTGACACTGATTGACAAGTCTGTTGCCCATACACAATTCTAGGCTGCAGTTCTAGAGTAAAGAGGAGTGTTAGTGATCAGTCACAAGAGAGACTAGGGCTAACATTTGTGGCTGCAGAGAAGCAAGAGCCCTTCCTGGGTAAAGAACAGAGCAATAGACCAAAAAAGCATTGACCGAACTTCTTCTCAGATCATACTACCTTGGAAGCACCAAAAACTTGAACTAGCTCTGAAAGTAGCAGCATGAAAAAGTCTAAACTTTGGGAGAATCCTTCCCACTCCCAGGTAAGCAGAGCCCAACTTTAATATAAAGGTCAAAGCCAATAAATAGGCTAGGAAAATGAACAAATAACAACAAAAAAAGGATTGGCCAGAAAGAGTAAAGGGAAGATAATAGAATACGAATAAACATCAAAAAAGGATTTGACTATAAAAAGCTACTATGATGGCAGGGAATACAATATAATAAATTCAAAAGAAGACAACAATGTGAGAACAGTTACAAAAAAGCCTCAGAGAATGATGCTTATCAGACCCACACCCAACAAAAATTCCTGGAAGAGAAAGACATAAGCATAGTAGAAGAAAAATTGGGAAAAGAAAAGAAAGTAAGGCAAGAAAATATGAAAACAAGCAAGAGCCCTTCCTGTTTTCCATAGAAATGAGACCTTTATTAAACAAATACTGTAAGTCTCTTTTTCTTCCTTTCTCTCTCCTCTCTCCCCCACCTTTCCTGCTTCCCTTCTAATATGGGCTGTATTGGTTTGTGCACAAACTTTTCAATATGATAAAATCAATATTATACATTTTATATCCTGTAATGCTCCCTGTCTCTTGTTTGGTAATCCATTCTTCTCTTATCTGTCTATAATTGTGACAGGCAATTTAGGGGAGAAGGCACAAAAATACTGAAGAAATTAGCATCATCAGCAAAGTTGAAAGATATAAAATAAATCAACATAAATCATCAGCATTTCTATCTATTACCACCAAAGTTCACCTAGAAGAGATAGAAAGACAAATTTCATTTAAAATAACTACAGAACAATACTTGAGAGTCTACCCACCAAAACAAATCCAGGAGCCATATAAACACAATTACAAAACACTTTTCTCACAAATTAAGTTAGATATAAACCATTGGAAAAATATTAATTGCTCATGGGTAAACCATGCCAATATAACAAAAATGACAATTCTATATAAGTTAAATTACCTATTCAGTGCCATATCAATCAAATTACCAAAAAAAATACTTTGTAGCCCTAGAAGAAAATAATAAAATTAATCTGGAAGAACTAAAGGTCAAAAATGTCAAATAATCAGTGAACAAATATGAAGGATGGTGGTTTAACAGTATCAAATATCAAACTATATTACAAAGTGATAATTAACAAAACAATTCAGTATTACTTAAGAAACAGAGTGGCGGATCAGTAAAGTAGATTAGGTACACAATACACAATAGTAAATGACTATCTAAATCTAAATCTAAATCTAAAGTTTGACATACCCAAAGGTCTGAGATTTGGGGACAAGATACTATTTGACAGAAATTGTTAGGAAAACTTGAAAGCAATTTGGCATAGCGATAGATCAATATCTCACACTGTATAGCAGGATAAGGTCAAAATAGGTACATGATTTAAGACCTGAAAAGTGATACCTTGGACAAACTAGGGGAACATGGAATACTTTGCCTGTCACAATTATAGATAGATAAGAGAAGAATTTATTACCAAACAAGAGACAGGGAGCATTACAGGATATAAAATACATAATATTGATTATATCATATTGAAAAGTTTGTGCACAAACCAATACAGCCCATATTAGAAGGGAAGCAGGAAAGGTGGGGGAGAGAGGAGAGGAAGGAAGAGAAAGAGACTTACAGTATTTGTTTAATAAAGGTCTCATTTCTATGGAAAACTGAGTCAAATTTTTAACAATATTTGTCATTCCCCAGCTGATAATGCTCAAAAGATATAAACAGCCAGTTTTCAGAAGAAGAAATCAAAGTTATCTATAGTCATATTTTTAAAAATGCTCTAAATCACTATGATAAGAGAAATGCAAATTAAGACAACTCTGAAGTGCCACCTTACACCTATTTGATTAACTAATATGACAGAAAAGGAAAACGACAAACGTTGAGGGAACGTGGAAAATCCGGGAAATTAATGTATTGTTGGTGAAGTTGTGAATTGATCCAACTATTTTAGAGAACAATTTGGAACTATGTTCAAGGGACTCTGAAATTGTTCATACCCTTTGACCCAGCAATACTACTGTTAGGTCTCTATGCCAGAGAGATCAAAGAAAATGGAAAAGGACTTTTAAGTACAAAAATATTTATAGTAGCTTTTTTTTGTAGCAAAAATTTGGAAATTGCAGTGATACCTATCAATTGAGGAATAGTTGAATAAGTAAGTTGAGGCATATGATTATGATGGAATACTATTATTCTATAAGAAATAATGAATAGGATGCTTTCAGAAAAACCTGAGAAGACTTATATGAACTAACGCAAAGTGAAATGAGCAGAACCAGGAGAACTTTGTATGCTGTAATAGCAACATTGTATAATGATCAACTGTATCACACAGGGGATAACTGTGTAGTTATTCTCAGCACACAAAACTATTTATAGCAGCTCTTTTTTGGGAAGGCAAAGAATCTAAAATTGAGGGGATGCTCATTGATTGGGGAATGTCTAAATAAATAAATATATGTATTATTGTATAAATATCATATAATATATATTACATATATTATATATAAAATTAATATATTATATAAAGATAAATAAATATATAATGAATATGATTATTATGGCATATTATGGTGATGTGGGAAATGATGGTGGTGGGAGCAGATTGTTTCAGAAAACCTCGATAGGCCCTGATGCAAAGGAACATGAGAAGAACCAGGAAATCACTGTGCACAGTAACAGCAATGTTTTAATGATGATCAACTGTGAAAGACTTGGCTACTCTGATCAATACAATGAGCCAAGATAATTCCGAAGATCTCATGATGGAAAAAAAAAAAAGCTATCCACTTCCAGAAAGAGAACTAATGAACTCTGAGTGCAAACTGAAGTATAATTTTCTATTTTTCTTGCTTTTAAAACATTTCTGGCTAACATGGAAATATAGTTTGCATGATTTTGCATTATAACTGGCATCATATTGCTTGACTTCTTCGTGGGTGTGGGAGGGAGGGAGAGAATTTAGAACTCAAAATTTTAAAAGAAGGGAATGCTAAAAATAAATAAATTGAAGTGTGTGTGTGTGTGTGTGTGTGTGTGTGTGTGTGTGTGTGTGTAGAAAAAAGTGAAGGGCTTTTATTTAGAAGAGGAACAAGACAGTTCCTTCAGCTCTAGAGGGCAGAACTAGCATTGGGAGAAATTGCAGAGGAGATCTGGGCTGGGTGTAAAAACAATCAGCCTAAAAATGAGAGGTGTCCAAAGGTGGAAAGGGATGCCTGGGGAGCCAGTGGGGTCTCCTTCACTGCAGGGCTTCAAACAGAAACTGGATGACTACCAGTCAGAGAGACCTGTGGGTTGTATTAGGTGATATTTGAGGTTCCTTCCATTCCTAAAGCGAGGATCCTGGAAATTCTGCACTCAGGACATCCACAGCACAGGCCACAAAGTGAACCAGATGGGAAGCATTCGGAGACTGATTTCCTGAGTCCTTCCATTACAGAACAGGAAAGCGAGTTGGACAACTGGGATGATCAGAAAGACTCCCTGAGAGTCACAGGAGGATCATTTGTGACCAATTAGCTCCACACGGCACAAATAACCATGTTGCAACACAACTTCGTAAATTCATGGCAAATCTTGAGTGGGTAAGTAGAAGGTAATGACTGATAATCACAGGATCAGGAGCTGACATGGTCTGTCCCCTTTCCCCAGCCCCATAGAAAAGGAGACCCAAGAAATTCTATTGTAGTTCAGCTTCCAAAGATGTGGCAACTTCAAGGATAATGACTAAGCAATTGGCTGAACCCTATAATTAGTGTCACATTAACCTCTTTATCAGCTTTTCAGCCAAGGCCTTCAGCGGGCGTCTCCCCCTCCCCAATATAATGGGGGTGATGGGGAAGGGAGAAGGAAAAAGAAAGAAAAATTGAAGATTATCTCCAAGGGATTGGTTCTGCCAATCTGTGATTTTCATGATGTCAAAAATCTAATTGTGATGAGGACACACATTTGACTGTTGGCGTAGGATAGAAAGAGGACTGGGTCTGAAGCCGGACACCTGGGTTCAAATCCTACCTCTGGATCAACTTGGCCAAGTCATGAACCTTAATGTCCTTCTCTATAAAATGAAGGGTTCTCATCTCATGATGCCAGCAGTGATCTTAGGACTTAATTAGGATTAATATTTCTAAATCATTTACAAAACACTTGACAAATATCATCTCATTTCATCATTATATATATTATATATGTATAATATATGTATTATAATATATATATATATAATTATATATGTATATATATACATATATATATATTACACTCATCATTAGGATATCCTTGTGAAGTAGATGGTTTTTATTATGTTTTTTTTTTGATCGGCCGGGAGAGATTAATCAATCCAGCACCTGTCTGTTTCTTAATCCACCTGCTTGTTTCTAAAGTTGGATTTGAACTCTGCTCTTTACTGACTATGAGGACAATACTCTATCCACCAGAGTCCTAACCACCACTCTAGGACATTTTGTCCCAGGCCTAAGGTACAAATAGAATGTAGAGCTGGATAAGATTGAAAGTCTAGTCCATGGGTTCTTAACTTTTGTGTGTGTTGGGGGGGGGGAGTGTCACGGACCCCTTTCACAAATGGACTTAAATGAGAAAGAGCTGTACAAAGTCACCAGCCTCATTTTCTCCTCCAGAGTTATCGGGGACCAGTGGTAAGATACAGTTCAGGACACCTGGAGATGGCCCTGGATGCAGTGGGAGCCTTTTTAAGCTAAGTCTTTAACAGATTTTAGTTTGTCTGAGTGCCCCTGGTACTATCAAGTGACTCCAAGACAAAACCAATATGGCCTCATCAATGGAACTGACATTTAGGAAATGCATTGGATCTACATTGCCTCAACCTCCCCAGGACCACAGAGTCTTTCCAGCAGGCTTGGAGCTGAAATCATATTTATATCAGGCAGTTAACTGGAATTTATTAAGTACCTACTATGTGCCGGGCACTGTGCTAGGTGCTGTATTGTCTCCTTCACTGGAATGGGAACTTACTCAAGGCAGGACTGTATCCCTAACACTTAGGACAAATGCTTTCCCTTCTTATTAAGTGCCTTTCCTCTGAGCTTAGCTTCTATCTACATTATCTATGTATATTCTGCAGGTACAATTATTTCCATGTTATCCCTTCATTAGAATGTAAGCTCCTTGAGGGAAAAAACTGTGTTTGTCTTCTTTTATATCCCTAATAATCAACATTGAGACTGGCATGAAGAAAATACTTAATAAATGCATGGCTTTCCATGTATAGCTCGTTTTGTCTCCCCCATTAGATTGTAAGGGCAGACACTGTCTTTCCTCCCTTTTTGTATCTCCACTGCTTAGCAAAGTGCCCAACACATAGTAGGCACTTAATAAATATTTGATTGATTATTGTTCTGACGTGCTTCTTGATCTTTTTTTCCCTCATTCACTTACTTTACTCACTCTTTTATTCATGAAATCATAGGATTTGTGGCCAAAAGATTCTTTAGATCATTTAATCCAGCTCCTCATTTTATAAGTAAGGAATCTGTGATCCAGAGAGGGAGAATAATAGAACCATGGAATCCAAACTGGAAGGGACATTAGAGATCACTTAGCCCAATTCTTCCATTTCAGAGAAGGGGAAATTGAGGCCCAGATAAAGAAAGGATGTGCCTAAGGTTTTTCCACTATTTAGTTGCAGAAACAGACCTGGAACTCAGATTCCCTGATGCTCCATTTCCCAGTTCACAAATGGAGAGAAAGATTGAGTTTTGGGGGGCCAGTTGTGTTGATGAATCATTGTGGTAGAAGATGCTGTTGAGATCCTGTACTCTCTGGATCTTTTGTCCAGTCCTGGTGGGAAGATGTGGGAATCCAGGTTGAATTACAAAAAGGTACAAGTGTGAAAGGGAAAAAGACATAAATCCAAATGAATTTCATTTTTTGAAAGAAAGAAAGGAAGGAAGAAAGAAAGAAAGAAAAAAGAAAGAAAGAAAAAAGAAAGAAAGAAAGAAAGAAGAAAGAAAGAAGAAAGAAAGAAAGAAGAAAGAAAGAAAGAAAGAAGAAAGAAAGAAAGAAAGAAAGAAAGAAAGAAAGAAAGAAAGAAAGAAAGAAAGAAAGAAAGAAAGAAGCATACTCCCAGACAACACAATCCTCGCACACTACCCTGGGCCAAGGAGAGCTATGGAACCTGTCACTGGTTTCAATGGGCAAATTAAATAGATGCAATCTGACAGGAGGGAAAGAAACCAAGGCCCTCCATCCAATTACTGCCTGAAGAAGATTAAATTATCGGGGCCTTCTCCCTCCTGTGTGCAAATGGACATTTAAATGGACCCGCCACCCTTCCTGTTCCCAGAGACCAAAGCTACATCTCTGCACCCCGGGGCAGTCTATCCCACATCACAGCTTCAGGGATCTGGCAGGCTAGCATGCTAATAACTGACATTTATGTAGCACCTTAGGCTCATTGTCTCATTTAAATCTCATAAAGGCCTTCAAAGACAAGTGTGATGGGTATTATTGCCCACATTTTAGAGATGAGGAAACTGAGATTCAGAAAAGGATTTGTCTAGAGTCACAGAACTAGTCAGGATCTCCCAACTTGTACCTCAGTAGCTCGTGATTCACCCTTGAGCCACTGAATTTCAAAGGCATAACCAGAAGCCATCAGTGACCCTGAAATGTCAAAAGCATGAGCCATCCCTCCAGAGGAGTGCCCTGATCTCCCACATTCCCTGTCTGTGTGCCTTTCTGTGGGTGTTCCTTAAGTGGGTCAAGTGGTGGCAGAGTGTAACCCAGGTTTATGGGAGAAAGCTTCTGTTTCTATTTTCTTACTATGCTATTTATTCAATATCTTTGCTTTAATAAAGATGGGGAATCACAATCATCTCCTCTCCCCTAGCACCTCCATCTTTTTTCTGTCTGTCTGTCTCTCTATTTCTGTTTCTGTCTCTCTCAATACCTGTCTTTGTTACATATACCAACCAGTTCATTTTCCATATTATTTACTAATTTTTAAATGTTCATTTCTTCCTTCTTCTCACTTCAAATACCAACCTAGGTATTCTTGATTGATCACTAAAGTCCTGGTCTGATAGCTTATTAAGGCATGGTTTGGCTAATGGAAGATAAACTCTTGTAGGTTCTGCCCCGAAGTGGAAAGGGTTCTAGTATGAGTTAGACAAAAAGCATTTATTAAGTGCTTCCTGTCTGCCAGGTACTGTGCTAAGCACTGATAGTATGAAGAAGGGATAATCACACTGATGAGATCAAGGACACTTTACATTCTGAGGAATTGGGAAGCCGGATCCAACTTAACCATGTTGTGAGATTTCCCTGTTGTTTCTCTGTATTTCCTCCATTCTTTCTTTTCCTTTTTAGGAAAGAGGTAAGTTTGATAACTCACTTTAAAAACAAATTATTGTTGTTTTTAATGACAGAGAAACTGCTCAAGAGTTGTGATAAGTGAGACTAGGTGAAGGGACCGAGCACTGGTTTCCTAACTGGTCCCGCTAACGTTCTGGAAGCCTGAGAATATGGGAGCTGTCCACCCCGGAGAGCATCAAGTGCTTTGTTCCTCTCTCCCACGGGAGCACTTCCTGCCAGAGGAGATGCTGCAGAAACACTGGAAACTAGGCTTTTTATTAGAAGTGGCCTTGCTGGGCCTCTGAGCTAGGAGCAGCTGCTCTCTGGCTTCAGCAGGGCTTGTCACTCCTCATTAGTACCAGGGTGGGATCAGATAGCCTGGCCAGGGCCTTTAATGAGCCAGGGGCAGAAGCCACTTGTAAATATTCTGCTTGTTTCCTGGCCATTATATCTATTGATAACTGACCACAGGATGAGAGAGGTAAATAAATCTGATTCTAGTATAGATGTGTCAGAGTTAAGAACTTTAAAGATTATCTAGTCCCTTCCTCTCATAGACGAAAAATGGAGATTCAGAGAGGGAAGATACTTGTTCAAAATCACACAGCAAGTTAAGGAATAAAGCACTAGAATTGGGTCTCCTGGTTGAGGTTTGGGGGTGTTTTTTTGGCCTTTCCTTATATCCCCAACATTTAGCACAGTGCCTGATACAAAATAGGTGCTAAACAAATGGTGGTTGATTAATTTTTCCATTATAACCAACTGCAGAATAAATAGGTAGTGAGGACATAAGGTAGAGCAAAGTCTTTTTTTCCCTCTTAGGAATAAAGTCCGGGAAATCTATACTATCAGGTTAAGAAGAAATGAGGTCTCAGCTGTCTGAGTCCCCTGGAAAAAGCCATCAAGCTGGGAAAGCATTCAGGCAGCTATTTTCCTGGGATGAGACAGAGCTGGAACAAACTCAAAGTCAAGTCTGTGATTCAGGAAAATTTCCTTTTTTTTTTTTTTTTTAAAGTATGATTCATTGCCAGTCGTAGAACAAGAACAGCTGATTGGAATGGCCTGATCCTGACTGGTCCAGCCTCACTGCTTGCCCTCACCAAGACAGAGAAGTCGCTTTTCACTGAGTCATTTGGTGATGGTGACAAGGATAGGGAGACAGCCAGGTCTTGCCCCTAATCAAAACACAGCACCAAAAAATGGGTTTTGTCCCTGAAGGAGATATGTTGTAAAGGCAGGAATCAGGGCTCTGGGTTGAGAAAATAACCTTGCTACCTTGCTCTATTTTATTTGTATGACTTAAGTTCATCTGCATAAGCTGCAGTAGATGGATTTTGGGAAAGTCTAATTCTAAATAGAATAGTTCTTCTGGAACAAAGGGCTTCAATCTTGGCCCGGACAAGGACCCAACTCTTCTGACTCTTAGTTCAATGCTATTTCTTTCTGATCATTTGGTGAAGACATTTTTTTCCAAGGTACCATTGTTTTCCTCCATTGAGAGTAGCAATCCTTACCACGTTGATCCCAAGCCTGATGGCTAAACTTTTTGACTAAAGTGATGTCAGACTGAAGGAACAGAAAAGTGGGGGATTGTGGGAAGCTATCCAGGATCAAGATATGATTAAAATAAACTAGACAGGTAGAACTATACAAAACCAACCTGTGATTTCCAGAGATGAAAAATTGGCAGAACCCAAAATACAAAGTGAACCCACAGAGTTGTTTGTTCCCTTTTCTCGTCATAATTTTTTTTCTGATGCCTGAAGGATATTCATGAACAATTCCATGATTATCTGTATTGCTGATATTGAAAATTGTCAATAACACAAAGCTGGGTGGAAACACTAATTCATTGAATTATAGATCCCAAAGGATTTCAGCAGGTTAGAAAATCGAGTTCATTCTAAGAAGTTCAGTGGCAATAAATATAAAGTCTTTCATTTAGACTGAAAAGTCATCTTCTCAGATCTCTGGAGAAGGAAAGAATTTGTGGCCAAAGAAGAACTGGAGCACCTTATTGAATACAAAATGGATAATTTTTATTATATTAAGTTAAGAAGTTTTTGTACAAATAAAACCAATGCAGACGAGATTAGAAGGGAAGCAATAAACTGGAAAAAAATTTACATTTGAGAGTTCTGATAAAGGTCTCATTTCTAAAACAGAGAGAGAATTGGCTGGAATTTTTAAGAATTTAAGCCATTCTCCAGTTGATAAATGGTCAAAGGATATGAACAAACAATTTTCATATGAAGAAATTAAAACCATTCCTATTCCTATGAAAAGGTGCTCCAAATCACTATTGATCAGAGAAGTGCTTGATACATGCATCTATTAAACAACCACAATATACTAGGTATTGTACTAAGTGATGGAGATACAAACACATATGTAAGATAAATAAAACATAGTCTCTATTCTCAAAGAGTCAAAATCTAGTAGAAGAAACAAGTGAACAATTATGTACAAATGAGGTATATATATATAAAACAAACGGGAGATAATAATAGAGGGAAGGCATTATCATAAAGGGAGATCAGGAAAGGCGGTTGGTTGAGTGAATCACAGAACTGATCCCTCATACATAGATCTTGGACAGATGCAGTAAATGGACAATGATCTGACCCATAACCAAACAGAAGAGGAGAAGACTAGAATGGATTGCCTTTGGAAACCTTTTTCCCGAAATGGCAGCACAGATTTTGAACAATGTTCTTCTGATCAGGTTGTATGGGAATAAATCATGACATATGATCGGCTCCAAAGAAATGACATCAAAGCAGCTCCCTAGGATTATGGATAATCATTGATGTAGAACTAAACGTGACTTAGAAACCACTGAATCCAAATGTCATCTTTAGTTTTGTCCAGGGTCACACAGTCAATTTAATTTCTGAGCAAGATTTGAGTTCTGGTATTCCTGACTCCAAATCGGGGACAGTGGAAAGGTACATGTCATATGTGCATATGGCACTACATGTTACATATTAGGGAAAACAAAGGAGAAGATAGACTTCTTTGCTTTTGACTCTGTCAGGGAAAGACAGCACAATCCAGGCATAAGTAGGGATGCTGAAATGCTCCATCGGTATCTGCGCAACATCACAAAGATGTAAGGGAGTTATCCATCCCATTGAAGGGACCTCCAGGGATGGGGTTATGGGAAGACATAGACCAGACCTGCTGCACTCACTGAGCAGGCAAGGATGGACTAACATCAGTATTCTGAAAAAGAGCACCAACATCAGTGAAATAATAGTTACCAAAGCAAGGAGATGAGTGAGAAAAGAGAAAATAAAACATTCAACATGACCTTAGAGGAAGATCCCTGAAATCATGTTCCGAGAACCTGGATTCAGATCTCAACTTTGCTACTACTACCTACGTGATACTGTTCGAGTCATTTAAGCTTGCCGAACCTTAGCTTCCTTATCTATAAAATACAAGTATTCATTTTATAATTATTTTATTTTAATTTTATAAATTACTTGGACAATAGGGTCTCTGAGGTTCTTTCCGTACTAAGAGAGCCAGAGACATCCCACCTCCTCATTTAGGAAGGATGCCCTCCAAGCCATCCCAGACAGATGAGAAGCTGTGGTATTTCTAAAACTTTCCCCAAAGGTAATCTACACCCTACTTTGGAAGGACCAAGTCATCTAATTCCTTTCCCTCTGGGGTCACGCTGTTTGTCCGTTTTTCTCTCTCTCTACTTTTCGGCAAAAATATGGCCCAATGTTCACAGAAGAGTTTCACATACTGGCCTCTCCTACTAACTTAGTGTTAGAGCCATACAGGTCATTTTTCTTCTTGGGGCTTTAGTTTTCTCATTTGTAGAATGAAGAATTTAAACTCGATGACCCAGAAGGCTCCTTCCAGCTCTAAATCTACTGTCCCGTGAGCCACTTGTTAAATAAAGGAAGATGGGGGTCTCGGTTGTCAGTTCTGAAAATCGACGCCAGAGGGCAGACCTCACAGAATTCCAGAGAGCCTTAACCTTAGCTCACCATCCCCTTGGATCCTGTTTGTTTGTGGACAATAGGTGTCAAACCAGAAGATTGGGAAGCTCCCTTTGCACAGGGAGGGCATTGACAGAAGGCTGGCTGCAAAACTCAGCCACGTTTCTCATCCAGGAATGCTTATATATATACAATATATAATGTGCTCAATCACCTCCCTCTTGAATGGCTTCATTGTCTGGACTTTCATTTGTTGGATTTTTCTTAAAATGGATGGAAAAGTGCAGGCGATTACAAGGAGAGCTGCAAGACCCGGCCCTCCCTGCCACGGGGATAAGGAAGTGGCCGTTCCAAGGGGGTATAACATGGGACAAGAGAGGGCTCCGAGGGTCGTCACAGAATAGTAACAGGGCAGCCTTGTCCAGCTCGCTGGGAGGTCCAGCCTGGGAGCTGTTGGCTCTCTGCCCACCCCATCATCCTCCATTAAACCCCCAAAGGGATCTTCCTCAAGAGCAGGTCTGACCTCCCTTACTCAGCAAACTCCAGCAGCTCCTTTCACCTCGAAGAGCAAATACAAAATGCTACTTGTCACTCAAAGCCCTTAATAACCTGCCCCCTCCTCCCTTTCCAGTCTCCTTACACTCATTCTTTGAACCATACTCAACAACCCAGCCACACTGGCCTAGGCCGGACGCCCCTGCTCTCCGCATTTTCTGTCCGCTCTCCAGGCTCTCCCTCCTCCACTCCAGCCCCTGTGCTCCTTGACTTCCTTTGAGTCTCAGCTAGAACCTGCTCTGTACAGGGAGCCTTTCCCAAACCCTCTCATTTAGGGTCTTGCCTCTGATCCTTGCTTCCTATTTAGCCCATACTCGGGTCTCTTTGTTTGCATGTTGTCTCCCCTTCCCGGAGGGGCCCTGTTTGAGGGCAGGGTCTAGTTTTAGTCTCTGTTTGTCTTCCTTAGTACAGTGCCTGGCATGCAGTAGGTGTTTAATAAATGTTTACTGACTTGCTGAATGAATAAAAAAGCATTCAGTATTAAGTACCTACTGTGTACCAGAGAATGTATTAAGTGCTTTACTTTTTTTGCCTGGAAATTCCTGCCTGGATCTCAATTGCTTCCCTGAAAGAAGCTCAGTCTACCCCCTCTCTGCTGGATTCAAGAACCAGGATGCCCAGGATTCCTCTTGGGCACACAACTGGGCAAATATTTATTTCATCTTCACAACTGCCTTGGGAGACGGCGTTTCTATTTTCCTCATTTCACAGTTCAGGAGACCAAGACAAACAGAAGTGATGTGACTTGCCCAGAGTCACACAGGCCATAGGCCCAGAAGTGGGCTATGGGTTTTCCCTGCTGGCCCCAGATGGCAGGAACACCTACTAAGTGCTGGAGGTCCCGGATGACAAGGAAGACTCGTTTTACTTTCCCTACAGTGAAATCAGGAGAAAAACTCCTCTTTCCTCGACCCCGTCCCGCCAGCAGTTGTCTGGGGCAGGCGACAGAATGCCCGCACGAGCTGCGAAAGGGGGCACGGAGGCTCGGAGCACTCCCAGTCCTGCCATCGGTCCGATGACGGGAAGGCCGGAGTGGAGGAGGAGCCGGAGCAGGGAGCAGGGAGGGCGGTGTCCCCGTCCGGCACCGGGCAGGGGGAAGAGGACCAGGCAGTCCTGGCCGCAGGGAGGGCATCGGGTTTCAGCCCGTGAGGGTTTAATGTAGCCAGCCAGCCCTTGTGGAGCTGGGCACGTAATGGAGCCAGCGAGGGTGGCAGTCAGCCCAGAGCCAGGCAGGCCCTCCTCAGCGCTGCTCTTCTCCCATTGGCCCGACCAATCAATGCAATTAGGAGGAGTGTGATCAGGGCCAAGCAGCAGCCAAATGGCTGGAGGAGAACTGAAGGACTGCAATTCCTGCCTGGGCCTCTACTGCTTCCCTTCACCCTTCACAGAAGCTGCCTATCTACCCCACCCTTGCTGGGTTCAAGAACCAAAATGCCCAGGATTCCTCTTGGGAACAGAACTGGGCAAATAGCACTTCGTTCCCTGTTATCACATTGCCTGAGTGGGGAGAGTGAGAACAATTGATAAGGGAACACTTATTAAGCACCTTTGGCATGCCCAGGACCAAACAGAGCAGACGGGATGTATATAGCTCCTTCCAGAGGTGCTGGGTGGTCCAGGAGGACTCCAGGAAGGAGGAGGGGGAAGCCCTCAGAACCGTGAATGACGGGAATAGGAATCCCATTGTGTTTTATCATGTTCCTGACCAAGCCAGGCCCTGAAATCCATATCACAGTCTCCTTATTTCAGAATTTGTATCTGATTTTCCAAATGGCGCCTGTCATAATAGAGTTACTCGGGGAGGGGCACAGCTGTGATCCCAGGTCCCAGAACCCCGAGGGTGGGCGAGAAGGAGTTTTAGAGTCCAATACTCCAACCCCATCGTTCTGCAGAAGAAGGAGACGCTCGCTCAAGTATAACACAGGAGAATATTAGCTTGGAGTCTAAGCTGGGCCGGGGAGACACACTCCATGAAGCCCCTTCCAGGAGGCCGCTGGCAGGAGCTTCAAAGAGGGAGGAAAGCCCAGTGCGGAAGGAGGTCCAGGGTGGGCAGCATGAGCCTGACATGGAGGGAGAGATGGCGACAAGGACTGCCTGGTGCTGAGCCTGGGCACAGACCGAGAAGAACTAGCTCCGGCCATGAGAGCAGCCAGGGAACTCGTCCCGGCCAAAGGCGGGGGTCCGGACGTGCCGGGAGCTCAGGGCAACCGCCGAGTCGCTCGGCCTGCTCTCTCCGGGTCTCCTGGACGTGGACTCTGGCTGGGAAACGGCCTGAGTCAGAGCTAAAGGGCCAGAGGAAATGGGCCTGGTGATTTATGAGAGACTGAGGAGCACCTTGACTTCTATGAGACTGTCCCAGCTTCTGAACCTCAGCGTTCTCCCGGCGTCCAGCTGCCAGTCATGGGACAGCGTGAGCTCAGACCAGAGTGCGAGGAGACGCCTCAGGGCTGGGACAGAAAGGGAGGGAGGCCCTTGACTAAAAGGACAAGAGATGGATGGGGGGAGCAATGAGAGTCGGAAACCAGAAGAGGGCACCAGGGAGGACAATTCTGGGGCCTCAGTATGGAAAGGACTGAGGGGTGGCCTGGGTGGGGATGAGAGACCCCATGGTAGCAGGCCCAGACACACCCCGTGGGGGTCTCTAAGAGCGGGTGGCTGTGGGATTGAGGGCAGAAGGTCTGGGTTCGAATGCTGGTTTTGTCACTTATAGCCCGTATGGCCTGGGTAGAGACTTAGTCTTTCTCTTGGCTTTCTCATTAGACCAGAACTCTGGGGTTTCTGAGATCCCCTTCAGCCTGAAATCAATGACTCTATGTCTGATTAATGGGACTGTCTTCTCTTGATCAATTATTGGACACCGGCCCAGGGCCAAGGTCACCAGGGCGGCCCAGTCTCGGCCGGGCAGCCGCTGTCTCATGGCCCCGCTTCCAGCTGCCCGGCTCCCACTCCAACTCCCCGGGCCCAGCACCTTGTCTGCGGGTTATCTGCCACAGACACTGCCCCATCAGCTCCGCTCCTGGGTTCTTGGTTTTGTTAAGTGCCCTGTGGCCGGATCCCTTTCCGGAGCTATAAATATCTCCCCCGGAAGCTCCAGCTTTACTTTTGTGTCCTCTGGCTCTCTGGCTGGTGCCGGCTGAGCTGGATCAGCAGCCCCTTTCCAGAGGCAGATGGAAAAAACCAAGGCTCGGCTGCAGACAGAGGCTCTGTGCACTCGCTCCAGTAACCTGATCTGGATGCAAGATTTTCAGGGACTTGGGGAAGGGGTGGGGGTGGGGGACGCGGAGAGCAAGAGGAAAAGGCCTGTCTTGGGCATCAGAGCATCCTGCTCTGCCTTTTCATCTCTGATGGGGCTCTGAGGTTTTTTTTTAAAGGAAGTAGTTATCGGTTATATATTTAGAGAGAGGATGAATCAAGCATTTGTTAGGAACTTAGTCTGTGCTGGGCAATGTGCTAGGCTGACCAGGGCCCAAGAGGCTGCCCGGGGCCTGAGAGTCTGACCAGGGCCTGAGAGCTGCCTGGGGCCTGAGAGTCTGACCAGAGCCTAAGAGGCTGCCGGGTTCATATCCCCTCAACTGAAAGAGGGAGAAGTGAAGAGAGATTTGAGGAGATTTGGACGCAGGCCTCCAAGTCCGGCCTTGGTGTACGAAGCCGCGCCAACTCCCTGGAATGAAGTGGAACTCAATAACTCCCCCGGTCCCTCACATCTATATCCTAGGAAACAGCTCCCTGGAAGCCAGAGCCTGGCTGGAAATGGGTCCCTCACAGCAGACTCGATAACCTTAGAGCTTATTTTCGTGCACATCTGAGACAGAGAAGTCTGTCATTGGGCCTTGCTCCTCTGGGGATGATTAGAATGAGAGAATCTTAGAGTTGGGAGGGTCTTCTGAGATCCTGTTGGTCAACGTGTGCATTTTGCTCATGGGGAAACTGAGTCTCAGAGAATGACATGTCTGACAAGATCCAAGCCAATACTCTTTCCAACACACTAGCCGTTTTTCCTCCTTTCCCTTTCAGTTTTTCTAATTCCCCCTTATCTGTCCGTTGTGCTGGAATAGGAGACATTGTTCAGAGAGAGGAGATGGGGCTGCTCAGAGCCACAGACTGTGGAGACGCTGGCCTGTGTCGGATTACTCGAGGCTTTTTGTCAGAGCCCGAGAGACCCTCCAAGAGTCAAAAACCAATAAAATACATCATGGACAGCTACTCTCATGTCCGGTGGTCAGTCCTGGTCAGGGTGGTCACAATCTCAGGCCTTGAAATGGTCTCGGTTATTCGCCAAGTGACAACGGGACCCAGATCGCATAGTGTGGCAGTCCTAGCCAGTGTCCCTGCCCACGATGTGTCCTTTCCTGGTTCCTTCCCTGGTGAAGAACTCTGACCCACAGGGCTGAAAGGGTGGGTACTGGTGTTTTCCCTTTCCATCTGACACGTGCTGGCGCTCAGTGATTTCCCCACCATGGAGAGGTCCATACTGGAAGAAAGGTTCGTGTTCCGGGAAGGGTCACTTGTGATAAGAAGGCCCTTTGGACGTCGACTCGTCTCTTCCCTTGGTTGGGCTGAGGCTGGAAGGCCCCCCCAAGAAAACCCTTCTTCATCGATGCCTGAGATCTGACGCTGGCTTCCAGCATTCCGGGGCCATCCCGTCGCCTGCAGCTGTTCCAAGTGCTAGCGTGTGACGAGTAGTGGGTTTTTTCCTAAGAAAATATTAATTTCATGCATCACAGCTTCTAGGCAGAAATGCTACCAGTCTTGAATCAAGATTGGGCTCTCCTAAGGAAAAGGAAGGAATGCAGAGCGGGGCAAAGGGGGGGGGCTGGGATGGGATGGGCAGGGCTGCGTTCCCCGCTGGAGTCACGTGGACCGCACCCCCACCTCTGCCCCATCACCCGACGGCCCCACACACCAATGAACGGTCTGGGCCCAAGAGCCCTGCAGACTAAAGGCAGCCAGCATTTACTGCCGGGATCCACTCAGCTCTCAGTTATCCACCTGTGAACTCTCCACTGTGCGACCAGAAAACCCAATCTGATCGACTCTTGCTCTCCAGAGGGCTTCTGCACTGCCTCGTTGTCTTTCTGGAGGTCAGGGATGGGGGCTCCAACGCTGACTCGGTTACCTTAAACAGAACAGGGAAAGCCAATTTTCTAAATACCAGAAAGGGCTGCCCACGGTTTTCCCATGGGTCCCAATAGTGAAGGTGGTTATTTGCTTGCTGGCTTTCTTTCCCTCCCTCCCAGCAATATTTTTTCACAGCTCCTCTCTTATCCCACTGAGACTCTCTAGGACTGAAACTCTGTGATCATCATAAAGAAAATGTATTATGTAGACAGTGACCATATCAGCCGAGGATTTGGGACAGAGGAGGGGAACCCAAGACCCTGCATGGATCTTCGTTTGGGAAAGTGAATAGCAGAGTGCTCCAGGGGACAGTAAGGAGGACTCCCTGCTCAGAGATTCTAAAGGGGAAGTCAGAGCACACAGGTGGGAGGCTCTCAGGAGCAAAGCCGGATGCCGTGATCATGGAAGGAAAGAGTGGAAGACTGAGATGATGGATGTCACAGAAGAATAGCTGTAGGAAAACTAAACATCACATGAGTTGGGGCTCACCATAAATAAATGAAGACAACTAAAGGGAGTTTTGCTATGTGGAGAATAAGAGGAAGATTAGAGGAAGTTGACAACTCCTAAATTTAGCTGTTTCCAATTAGATAAGAGTAGTTTTAAGAAGAATGAGAATGCATCACAGTATATCACTTTAAAAAAGACAACCTCATTTTATTTATTTTTTTGCTGAGGCAATTGGGGTTAAGTGCCCAGGGTCCCACAGCCAGGAAGTATTAAGTGTTTGAGGGCAGATTTGAACTCAGGTCCTCCCGACTTCAGGGCTGGTATTCTACCCACTGTGCTATCTAACTGCCCTCCAACCTCATTTTATTAAAGCAGTAAGCATACTTTGGGGAAATTATAAGTTAGATAGATGGATGATTATTATTAATAACCAATAATTTGGAGAGTTTCAGACTTTTTCTTTCAAAGTTTTGATTTTAAAAGTTCAGTCTCTTGAAGGACATTGATGACAATGAGATTGAACTAATTTTCTTGTTCACGATTCCAGCCCTGATATGCTCACATTGGGTTTTGGAGGAGGGATACCCCAAAGCTGGGGATCGTCTGGTATAGAAGTAGTTTCTCTGTCCAAAGATGACATTCGGTCACTTTCAGCCCTTCATTTTAATAGAGCCCACCTCCCATAATGTTAACCAATTAGAAGTGATTGCTCTTTGATGGATCATCTCTTATCCAAAGACATAAAAATCTAAAGAAGTAGCCATGCAGTCTCTTGGACAAACAAGAGGATAAGGAGTATCATCAGCTTGCTGCTGCCATTAATAAAAATTGATTATAATTTATCCGATTTTCTATAATAATAGCTTTCATTTTTGAAAAATCACTCAACCCTATTATTTTTATGTGTGTAGTATATACAATATATATATATTTAAAAGTATATCTAGCTAATCACCTATCTTTTGTGATGATTAAAAGTATTTTGAGAAACAAAGTTTGGAGTATATTATAATTATAATTTGGTTATAATATAATTATAATGCCCAATAATTTGGGTGTATTTGGGTATATTGGATATAATATATAGCATAATTATATTATAATAATATAATTTGGGTATAATATAATAATTATATATAATACATATGTAATATATAAAATTTGAGTATAATAATATAAAATATAAGCAGGTAAATACATTGGGTATAATTATATCATATTACAATTAGTTTTAATTAATGACAGCCAGCAAACAGGTGAGAAAAAGACTCCTTATTCTCTTGTTTGTCAAAAGGGTGGGAGGGAGGGTCTCCGATCCAAACCTCTGAAATGATTCAGAAGGGGTGGAGGTTGGCAATCAGAAATTAAATGGTAGCTATAAGGACTTACTGGCCATCAGTTAGGAAGAAGTTTGGGACCAAGATGCTGCTCCTGGTGAGCTGGGAAGAATGGCTAAAGATTTAAATAACCACAGGCACTACTACTTAACTAAATATTTTGTATTTCAGAAACATTTTGGTGCCTGAAGGCAAAACTTTTCTTCTGGAGAGAAAAAATCATCCATCATCAACACTCAAGGAACAAATGGATTCCCTTCTTTTTAGGGAGAGAGGAGTGCACTTGGAGCTTTTTCTTCTATCTTATACTGAATATGGCTGCCCTGCCTCTTTGAAAGAGCATGGGCTTTTGGGCTACAAACTAAAAGCGAGATAGTAGAGTCCACTCTTCTTAGAGAGAAGGGACAGCTCCTCAACTGAGAACCCCAGTTGAACTCAGAAAAAGGAAGTTCACAGCCATACGCCCAGAAAAGGCATGCATGGCATTGGCCCAAGACCAGCAGGAAGACCAATCAAATGAGACCAAGAAGGAGCAGATCCATTAGGAGCAGATCCATTAGGAGCAGATCCATTAGGAGCAGATCCATTAGGAGCAGATCCATTAGGGGCAGATCCATTAGGAGCAGCATAATGCCATCATCAGAAGACAATGGCATCCCCAAAGTGGTGAAGGTATGAATCTCCCTTCCCAGTGCATCTTGATCACCTGTTACCTGTATACATACCTCTCCATGCTTGTTCCTAGATGTGTCCAATCTTCCCCCTACGACGTGTATATCTGTGAGAGAACGGGCCTTAGCACTATGAGGGAAGGAGGGAAGTATTTGCTATTTTTCTCAATATTCTCTTTCAGTAAATTCTTTTGTTTTATGCTGATTATGTCCCCTGTCTGACCAATAAAGGACCTCCATTGGTAGGAGCTAATGAATTGTCCCTTTGACTAGATGTAGACACACAGAGCACATGGAATCTGACGTAGTTTTCCTAGGGGCCCCAAATGCAAGAGGGAGGGGCTCAGGTGCCTCAAATACATTGTAGAATTATCCTTTAAGTGGACCTTTAATATGTTGTAGGTAATAGTCATCATAGCATAATAATATACTATAATACAATACAAGATAACAATTAGCGTGTTATATATAATAATCATCTCTAGCTTATCTAGGAGAAATGCGATCAGAAAATCTAATTAGAAAAAATTATAGGGCTTTGGTACAGGAGATAAAGCAAATGTGGAAACTGAGGTTCATAAGATCATAGGATATTAACATAATTTTGTCTTGATCTTGTTTGCAGTTGGGGGATTATTTCACTCACTGATTAGAATGCTCATGTCATGTAATCACAGATTCAGAAATAGAAAAGACCTCAGAGAGACTCATCTCCCCATTTCCCAAATGAGGAAACGGATACTCAGAGTTGACCTCTTGACTTCTGACTTGTCCGGGGTCAACCAGCTAGTGAGTGGTAGAGCCTGGATTTGAAACCAGATGTTCTGAATCAAGAATCCACCTTCAGCCTCAGCTGGGCTCTAAAAATAAGGGATAATGAAGAAAGTGGAAATCCAAGGTGAGCCACCCTTTGGAGCCACCTGGTGGCGGGCCTGATCATTGCCGCAGGGGACAAGTTGGGTCTGTAGGTTCCAGCCCCGCCCGGTTCTTCCTCTCCTGTTCATCCTTTGGAGGGCTTCCTGTTATATCGATTCCTTGTCTAGAATCTTACATAGAACCTGGGTTCTGAAATCAAGGGGATGAGAGGAGAACCAGTGACCCCATCCAAGAAGTAATCAATAATAATAATAATAATAACAATAGCTGCCATTTATATCGTGCTTTAAAGTTTGCAAAGCATTTTTACAATTATTATCTCATTTGATTTTCACAACAACCCTGGAAAGTAGGTGCCATTATTATTCTTATTTGACAGATGAGAAAATGGAGGCAGAAAGTGCTTTATGGGACTCGTCCAGGGTCGGAGGCTGGATTTAAACTCGGGTTTTCCTGAGTCTAGGTCCAGTTCTTTATCTACTCCCTTGCTGCCTCTAGACCCAGAGCCCCAAAAGACCTTATTAAGATCCTTTAGTCCAATCTTTCATTTTACAAGTGGGAAAATGGCGTTTTTCCTCTTTCAGAGTAAATTGCTCAAAGGCACACAGGTGGTAAGTAGGGAGGTGAAGCCCAAGTTCTCCGGTTCCAAATTCAAAGGTTCTTCTACCTAGAGAACACAGCGGTAGCCGTTGCGGAAATCATTATATGTCTTTAGGTGTCAGTTTTCTCATCTCTAAAATGGGGACTAACTCATCTCCACAGTCTCTTCTAGCTCTAAATCTTATCCTCCCACGATATCTATGATCACTTGGAGTGGCCTTACACGTTCTCTGGAGCTTCCTACGGCCACAAAGACAGCAAGAAAGGCAGCAGGTGGGAGATGTCCTGTTCTTTCTCCTAAAGAAGTTGGATCGTGGCTCTAGACTTGGAGAATAACAATCTTAGCCTCTTCCTCTCCAAGCAAAATCATTTCCTTCCAGTTTTTCTTATTGCTTTTACTTTTGAACTTACGCGTCACCTCTGCCTTTTCCCCCTGGATGTTCCCCCAGCTCCTCACATCCCCCTTACGGGGGCAGCCCAGAAAGGGATTTTAAGCCCTGATCAGATTCTGGCTGAATTTAATGATAGGATGACCTCACACCCCAGACACAGAGGGCTCCTATTTATACCCCCCAGCCTAGAATAGTCTGTCATTAACACACACACACACACACACACACACACACACACACACACACACACACACACACACACACACACACACACACACACACTGAGTCACTGAATTCGAGCTCTCCACCAGCCTGTCTTCTGTCATTACTGACATCACAAGGGGCTGAGTGGGGAGGAAAGCTCTGGCTTTTGAGCCAGAACCACCTGGCTTCAAGTATCTGCTTTGCCCCTAACAGCTGAGTGATCTTGGACAAGTTCCTTGCTCACCATGAATCTCAGCTGATCATACTTTAGATCTGGAAGGAACCTCAGAGGATTTATAACAATAATAATAACAATAAATAATAATAGCTACCATTTATATATATAATACTTGCTAAGTGCCGGGCACTGGGCTAAGCACTTTATAATTATTAACTCATTTGATTCTCAAAAATCCTGGGAAGTAAATGCTATTTTTAATCCCCATTTTACAGATGAAGAGATAGAAGTTAAGTGATTTGCGCACAGCGTCTGAAGCAGATGTGAACTCAAGTCTTCCTGAATGGCTCCAGGCCCGGCATTCTATCCCCTCCATGGTACCACTTAACTCTGATTGGACAAATAAAGAAACTGAAGTTCTCCTCCTGTATAAAAGGGAGAAGCTGGACAAGCTCTTCAAGATCCCTACAAAGCTAAGTCCTGGGTTAGTTGGTTTGTTTTTGCAAACAATAATTTCCCAAAAAAGAAATGGGACTCACTCAGCAAAGACTAAAAGGAGATGGCTTGGTACAATGGAGAGAACCGGAGTCAGAAGCCCTAAATTCAAATCCCCGCTCTGCCACTTACTACCTGTGTGGCCATGGTACCTGAAAAATGAAGGGGTTAGACCAAACGACCTCCGAGGTCGCTTCCATTCTTTGTTCTCCACAGGATACAGAAGCAGCTGTGACCTCACTGGATGACCTTGGGCAACAAAGCTACTCCTCCTAGGTCAGCAGAAAAATGAAGAGGTGGCTCCCTTTTGGCTCGAAATCGATGATTCTAACACTGCTAGACAATGAGTTCAACTGTCTCTGAAGCACAGAGTAGGAATTGGAGTCCTGAACCCCTCTGGCCAGCTGATGAAACCCTTGGACTCTCAGAATCATGTTTTTAAATAATTGATGGAAAAGCTAAATTTCAACTAGATCCGCGTTAAAATCAAGGTGTATATTTTTTGCCACCCAAGTCCATGGATCCCTTGAAATGTCTCCATGGATCTTTGGTGGGTTGCTGGATCCCAGGTTAAGAACTTCTGCCCTAGAAGGATGAGTATCGGAGGGGGGGGGGAATCTTGTTAAGATCTGTGTGTGGAAGACAACCTCTGGGCCCAGTCAAGCTTAGCTGCGTGTTGGTAAGCTAGAGGAAAAGTAAGGGGGCAGGACAAAAAGGAGCTGGAGGGAGTCAGACCAAAGTGGGGGACGGGCCGGGTGAAAATGATAAAGTGCAAATTGTCCCCTTCCCTCCCAAGCTCTACTTAGCAGCACCTTTGACCTCAGAGTCTCAGCAAAGCAAAAATCCTCTCTGGGATCAATATTGCTATCATTTCACAAAATTGCAGTCGTGTACATAGTGACTGAGCTATAAATCAACCTTTGGCATAGCTGGGGGAAGGAAGCCTCATTTAGGGGGAATGGGATGCTCAAGTGGCTCCCCAAACCATCATTATCAGTCCAGATACACAGCACATGCCCTTGAGCAAGACTTTTAAAGAAATAGAAAGCAGTGTCCCTTAGCGTGCAAGACCAATGTGACTGCTGAACCCATGATATATCCTAGCATCTCAAACCCTGCCAGCAGAAACCACCAGAGTTTGTGAGATTCTGACCCCTCTTGGCCACCCATCACCCAGTCTGATGCACGGAATTTTCTTCTTAAATCTCTCTTAGGTACAAAAGAAGAAACATTGGGCAGTCGGGTGGCACAGTGGGTAGAGCACCAGCCCTGAAGTCAGGAGGATCTGAGTTCAAATCTGGCCTCAGACACTTAACACTTCCTGGCTGTGTGACCCTGGGCAAGTCACTTAACCCCAATTGTGAAAGGAAGGAAGGGAGGGAGGGAGGAAGGAACTTTTAATGAGAAGCAGCTCACTACCTCTTGAGGGAAGTTAGGTGGCGCCGCAGGGGATGGAGCACAGGGTCTGTGTGGGGTTCAAAGGAGACCCCAAAAATTCAGACTGGTATTGTGAAGTGTCTCAAAAAAATTTGAAGAACCCATCTCCAATTCAAGGGGGAAAGTTTATTATAATTTTAACATTAATTGACGCAGGCTAATTTCCAAAAAGGTTTTAGCCAAAAAACAAATTTATAGCAAAAACTCAGAGAGACCAGGAGCTTCCTGCTACTTATTTGCTAGTTTTATGGCTTACAAATAGGTTTGAGGGGTGATCTAGTCACTATATTGTCTTGGGAACTTTATCACTGATCAACAGGTTCTTTATCTGAGCAATGTTCGTAGGACTATACTATAGTATTTCTAAGGCCAGGAGACTTTAAGATCATTGGCAAACATTGTTAGAATAATAGTATTCTTAAGGTCCGGGAGCCTCAGGATTATTCCTATATCTTCCCTAAAAATTTGGGGAAGAAATAAATAACTATATTATTATAGTATTTCTAAGGCCAGGAGACTTTAGGATTATTGACAAACAGATTGTTAGAACAATAGCACTCCTAAAGTAGAGGCCCTCGGGATTATTTTGAAGCTGCTCCTCATCACCTGAAGTCAAGAAGTCCTAAATTCAAATCTTTCCTTGGGTTGCATGACCCTGGGAAAGTCACTTCACTCTGTTTGCCTCAATTCCCACATCTTTAAAATGAGCTGGAGAAGGAAATGGCAAAACACTCCAGTCTCTTTGCCAAGAAAACCCCAAATGGGGGCACAAAGAGTCAGACATGGCTGACTGTGACTTCATTATACCGAACAATCTTCTTTCTTTCACTTTCTACCCTTTGCTTATTTTCTGGGTCCCAAGAGACTCCTTCTTCCCAGTGACAGACCCCCAAGTACTTGAAACCCACTGTTGTGTCCCTTACACTAAAACGGCTCCATGAGAGGGCACTAGGACCCAGAGAGCTATTCAGTCTAATTTTGCAGCTCTCCAAGGTTCTTAAATCAAGGTTAATCCTGAGGGCAAATGCAGTCTTCCCAGCAGCAACATTTTCTCTCCTTGCCTCTCAGTCCCATCACTCTCTAATCCCGCACTTTCTGCTCTCCCAGCTACTATCTTTTCATTCACAAGCAGGCCCCTTATTTTTGCATCTTCAATAGCTCTCCCCACTCTCCTTCACACACTCAGGGCCTGGATTCCCAGCCGAGCCTGCTGTATCGCTAAGATAGTGTCTGAACCGCTCCCTCCCAGCAGCTTTTGCTTCAAGCGCACAGTATTGGGACATGAGACCATGGTGGGGAAAGGACTGGATGTGATTTAGAGACTCCCGGATGAGAGGATTTCTTCTGAGCATTCAGGGAGGCACCTTTTTTGCAGCTTCTAGCCTCAGAACGTTGGCCAGAGCCCTGCCCGGTCAGTGTATGTCAGAGGCAGGGCCTGAAATCAGGCCTTCCTGACCGGTGTCTTGCTCTGCCTTTGGGATCTATCAAAAACTGCTCTTTGAAATCGTATTTTCATTGGTCTGATCACTTGGAGCTCGGACCAACATCCTATGAACTTGTGGGGAAATCAAGGCTTTGAAATGTCAGACTTGCCACCAATGCAGTGCGTCTCAAGTTCCTCTTCACTGTGACCCTCCATAGGGACAAAAAGGTGGTATTTAGGGTGAGGGAGACTTGTTTTTTTTTAAACCAACCCAAACCATCCAGAGTCCGGTGGAATTCCCTTCCCTCTCTTTAGTTGCTCTGACTCAGTACTCACAAAATCCCAGCATGCAACCAGACTTTGCTCTAGTGTGAGGGATTTTCAGAGATCAAACTGTGATTTTAAAATATAATAATGGCTAACATTGATAGTACATTAAATATTTCACAAACATAATCTCATTGAATGCTCTAAGATTACAGACTTAGACTCGGAAGAGACCTTAGGGGTCCAATAGCCTCATTTCACAGATGAGACCAATGGAAAGGTCCAAAGCTACCATTGCAGGCTGCCTGTCTGTTCTGGAAGGGAGGTACCTCAGGCTTATGTATCCCCAGCTAAAGGACCCAAACTTCAGAAGGGTAAGTAAGTACCTTGTTTATAAGCCTGTAAGTGTCAGGGGTACATCTGGAAACAGTTGACATCAAGTCAACATCCTGAGTCAAGCCGTAGAGAGTCAAAGATAAGAATAAAATCAATTTCTGCCTGCAAGGAGTTTATATTCAACTGGGAATTACAGATAAGTAATCTGGGAGAGCTCTAATAATCAGCATGTGAGGGTAGGGAGTGAGGGGGATCAGGAAATCCATTTGAATTGAGCCTCTAATGCTGCTGGGAATTCTAAAACACTTTTCATGGCCATATGATCCACAACCAAATTTTCAGAGCAATTCCCCAAGTTGCTATCATGCTTTTGAGTTACTTTGGACCACACAAGTATATTTGAACACAGAGAATTCTGCCTTGTGGGGATTGGGAAGGGATGGCATAAGAAAGCCCTGGCACAGACATGGCACAGGGAATCCTCTCCACCACCAACACACAGTAGGTTTGGGGGAAGAGAGGTTGCCCCACGTTAGTCAAATTCCTAGATCTAGAAAGGTACCAAGAAGCAATTTAGTCCGGGTCACTCATTTTATAGATGAGAAAACTGAGGTCCAAAGAGAAGTGACTTGCCTAAAGTCACACAAACAGGGTCAGTGGGGGGATTTGAACCCCTAGTCCTCCTGAGCCAATACTCATTCCATTACCCCTTAATTTAGTAGGTCCTTAGCATGTGACTCCAGAAAAACAATTATAACAATGATAAAAATAGCACTTGAAGGTTGTCAAAATGCCTTCCATATTCATTAGATTGATATAGCACCTTTCTCTCGAATTGCTTAAAATGCTCCTGTGGTCTCACCCTCACAACCTGCTCTGTGAGCTGGAGAAGGGGATATATTAGCGTCTTTTTAGGGGAAGCCCAAGGGAGGGCTAAGACTTGCTCATACAGTGCTCTCATAGAAAGATGGGCTGGACAAACTGGACATGGGTAGCCCGGAGCAGACTTAAGGGAAATGCAATGGGAGAATTTGAGCATTTGAAGAGCTGCCTTGATAGAAGAGGGATGATTTTGTTCTCCTTGGTCCCAGGGGACAGAACTAGCAGCCAGGAGTCCAGGCTTATGGGAGAAAAAACTTCCTAGCAAGAAGTATCTCAAAATAGAAAGAGCTACTTCCAGAGGGAGGGGACCTTCCCTCACTGGAGGTCTTTAATCAAAGGTGGGATGACCACTTCATAAAGTTCAAGCACAGGAGAATGAATGAGACCTCAAAGATCTTCCCCAAGGTGAAATTCTGGGATTGTCTGCACACACAGTAGCAGTCAGGTGGCTCAGTGGACAGTGCTGGTCCTGAAGCCACCTGGGCAGATCCCTACTCCCCTGTTCGCCTTCATCCACTGGAGAAGGAAAAGTCGAAGCACTCCAGTATCTTTGCCAAGAAAACCCCACAGACACATCAGAGTGCTATGTTCCAGGGGTCATGAAGAGTCAGATGTGACTGAACAGCAACAGAAGTCTCATAGTCCTGAGGTGAATTTAGGAGGGAACAAACATTTATTAAGCACCCACTATATGCCAGGTACTTTACTAAGAGCTTTACCAATATTGTCCCATTTGATCTTCACAATAGTCCTGGGAGATAGAGCTTATTATTATCTCCATTTTACATTTGAGGAAACTGAGGCAGGCAGCAGTGAAGTGACTTTCCCCGGGTTAATGATTCAGCCTTATCATAGTGGGACCTCCCACCATGTTTAGTGGAGGGACAAAGGAATCTTAGCTTGGCCCTCTGCCTCTGAACATTTTTATCAGTGGCTTGGAAAAAGGCATGAAGGGAATGCTCACAAAATGGATTCAGACTATCCAAAACTGGGAGGCAAAGAATGGCAGATTCGCAGTCCAAGCATGGGGGAGAGCTGCGTGCACAGGCATGGGGCTGTGAGATTTGAGTGTTATGTTGAAGGAACAGTTCTTAGCTGCTACATCTTGTTCCCCCAGAAAGGCACATTTCCCCCCCAAAAAATCCCAAATACATTTTTCCTGGAGGACCTGGGCTCAATCCTATTTCTTTAATTTCTATTAAAAAGATTACTAGCGGGAAGAAAACTTCAAACACACTTTTAATAGCTCCTGTGGCTGGAGTACTCTCAAATCATTGGGGGTTAAAAGGCTCCTATAACCTCCAAACTTGGTCTCAACATATTTACAGAGCTGTGCAATTAGTGGCTTAATTTTGCTCTGAAGAGAGAGGTATTCAAGGGGAAGCATCAGCATATAGGTTCTATACTCAGTAATGAGTACACCAATTTAACATAAAGAGAATATTTCTGGAGGGTGTTAGCTTGCAAAATGCTTTGCACAAATTATCTCATTGACCCTGTTCAAATAAAATAATTTATGTAAAGAGACTTGTAAGCTTTAAAATTATATAAGTGCTAGCCATTATTAACCCCATTTTACAGAGAAGAGATGGCATTTCTGTAGCTCTTTAAGACTGGCAAAGCCTTCTACATATGGCGCCTCCTTTGATTCTTACCATACTATTATCTTCACTTTACAGGTGAGGAAACTGAGGCAAAGACATTGAGTCCCAGATAGTGAGAGAGAAAAGCTAGGCACTATATCGCCAAGGTTCTGAGATCGGAGCTGTCTGGGGCGGAAAAGAGATTCAGTGTTTGGAGGGAGATATGGTTTTAAGTCTTTGTGACTCAATAGTCAGTCATCCAAGGAAAGTCTGAAGGGAGTAAGGATGCTTAGCCTGAAAGAGAGATGAATTAAAAGGAACAAGATCAGTTGGAAGATCTGTGGGAAGAAGGATTTGTTTGACCCGGAGGGTAAAACCAGCAGCAATCAGGACAGAGTTCCATTGAACATAAAGGAACAGTTCCCAAAAGGAGAGCTGTTCAAAAACGGAGTGTGCTGCTCAGTATGGAGCGGGTTCTCCACTGCCTCACACATTCTCCCTTGGGAAGAATTTGGTAGGTGAAGATCTGGTAATAAGCTAAGCTCCCCATGACAGTGCTGCTGGCCTGGATGCACTGACAACTGGGATATGTGACAGCCGGAAAGGTTGGAGTGGGCGGTTAGGATCAGGGGTGATGGAGCTGAGGTATAAGAACCATATTGTCAAAGTCACAAGAACACATGAACACAGTCTGGTGTCAAGTTCAGGCTCAAGGTCAGTCTTTATGGCTGGACTCCCAGTACCTTGGATGGAGCAGCCCCAGTTGCTTGACATAAAGGACCAGAGCAAATGGAGGATTGGGGCAGAAAATGGAAGCAATTTCTTCTTCTTCAACCTAATTGTTACTTTGATTCTACAGATAAGTTATTCCTCCTTCCCATCAGACATGGTACAATTATCCAACACAAAGAAAATTCTGGAAGATTCACGCCCTGACCCTTTGCTCCTAAAGAGGCAGCAATCCATCAGAGCAGTAGGTGGTTTAGGGCTGGGAGGGTGGAGTAACTACATGTACACTAAGTGTATTTGTCTATAGGGGCTAGTCCATCTCCCATGTCACTTTTCTAGAGGATAAATTCAAGGAAGAGGAGTTGGAAAAGACATCTTAGGGGAGAGAAAGACCTGGGTTGTGTCATTATTAGTTTTCTGTCTGTCTTGTCCATATATATATGTAGAGAGAGAGAGAGAGAGAGAGAGAGAGAGAGAGACAGACATATATATGGACAACATATATATATATGTGTGTATATATATATATATATATATATATATATATATGTATGTATATATATGTTGGTGTGGGTATACATGTACCTTAGTTCTATGTATACTTCTGTAGGTGACTCATAACTAGACAGACTGGGAAACCTAAGTATGTGACCCTGGCGAATCCAAGGAGGGGGAAAATGCCAAATGAAGGTTGGTGATGTAGTAGGAACAGTTTGGACTAGGAAATGAAATAAAGGGCAGCTCCCTGATCCAGGTGCTTGTTGGAATATAAAGAATGTCCCTAAAACAGGGGGCAAAGAGTAAGTGACATGGCTGCTGCCTTATTCTGAAAAAAAAAAAAATTCTGGCTATATCACCATGGAGAGCTCCTGGCTTGGCAGGTGGCTGGTAAAGGGGAGATCCAAGATTTAGTTAAGACTCTCTTCTAACCCAAATGAAGAATATAATCTAAAACCCATTAGCCAACAAGCATTTGTTAAGCATCTACTATGTGCAGTTGGAGATTGATACAAAAACAACAAATGACAATAGTCCCTGCTCCATATGAACTTAACATTCTATCATGAGAGACAACATGGGGCTTATATAGATTAGATAGACACAAGAAATTTTGTGGGAAAGGGGGGAAAGAATCATAAAAGGTTTGAAAAAAAGGTGAATGAATACTGAATGAATTGGTGAATGAAAAAAGGTAGCATATGAGCTTAGCTTTGAAGAAAATAAAAACCTTTTTTTCCCTTCCGACTCTTCCTCATTCCATCTTTTTTTAAAAGAAAATTCCTTGGAACAAACATGCATAATCAATCAAAAGAATTTTACCTTCACAGGTTGCAAACATATGTGTGTGTGTGTGTATGTGTGTGTGTATGTATATTTATGATAAACTAATGGGTAGATTATATTTATCAATCTATCTACCTAAATTACCTACTTACTTATCTCTCTATCTATCTATCTGTCTCTCTCTCTGTCTATCTATCTGTCTCTATCTATTTGTGTCTCATTTGGCAAACTAAAGCCAAGTTAGAAGGTGGATGATATGTTTCATCATGGATGGTCATTGCATCAATCATAGTTTTTCCAAAGGTATTTAGTTTTTAAATGTTATATAAACTATCATCCTGGTTCTGCTCATTTTATTCTTTGTTAGTTTTCTTCAAAGTTGTTTTTACGATATTGATGTTATGGTATAATTTTCTTCAGGTTCTGCTCAGTCCACCCTAAATCAGTTCATGTCTTTCCATGTTTTTTTAATCACCTATTTCCTCATTTCTTAAAGCATCATTGTAGTCCTTCACATTCATATACTATAATATATTTAACCATTCCTTTACCAATAGGCATCCCATTAATTTCCAGTGTTTTGTCACCACAAAAAGAGCAGCTATGAATACTTTTTGTATATAAATGACCTTTTCCTCTTTTTGAAAATCTCTTTTGGATAAAATATAGCCTTGATCTGATTTAGCAACTTTTGTGTATAATATCAAATTGCTTTCCAGAGGTCAAAACAACAGTGCATCGATTTGCCCATTTGCCTACACAGTCACACCAGCATTTATCTTTTGGGTTTTTGTGGAGTGGTTTTTTTTTTGGTGCCATTTTTTCTACTCTGATAAGAGTGAAATGGAATCTCAGAATTGCCCTAATTTGAATTTCTCTAATATTTTGGTGGTTTTGAGCTTTTTTTTTTCATATGGTTATAGATTCCCCAAGTTTCTTTCTCTGAGAATTGTCTCTTCATGTTCTTAATATTGTTTACCAACTGGAGACTGGCTGTTTTCTTATAAATTTGAATTAATTCCTTATAGATCTTCGAAATAAGGCCTTTTCAGAGAAACTTCCAGTGAAGATTTTCCCCCAGTTAATTGTTTCCCTTTTAATCTTAGCTATATTCGATTTGTTGACAAGCAAAAGCTTATAAATTTTATGTAACCAAAATTAGCTATTTTATCTTCTGTGATCCTCTCTCCTCCTCATTCAATGATGAACTTTTTTGTTATCCATACATCTGATAGATCATTTTTTCATGTTTTTCTAACTTGTTTATGACACGCCCTTTTATATCTAGGCCACATACCCATTTGGAGCTTATTTTTGTATCAGGTAATTCTGATTTCTTCCATACTGCTGTCCAATTTTCTCAGCAATCTTTTTCAAATGTATAGATAGCATTAGTTCCACCATGTTCACAACCAAATGCAACATCCCTGTTTGCTAAGTCCTTGTCTCAGCTACCACTGGGATATGTTGCAAAGGTCGGTTCTTGATTTTTGATTTTTAGGACATCAAATGTTGGGCTGGCTGTAAAACCGGCCACAAATTGGGTCAAATCCTAGATTCTCAGATTCCTCTACCTCTGGTGGTTCTTTTTTCTGACCTTTCAGAACTCACAAGGTCATAGCCTCCAACTTCCTTTACCTAAAATAAAAGAACCAATGTTCCCAGGGTCAGAGGTTCACCTCAGATGGGTAGAAGGCCAATTAGGAGATTTTTCATCACCCTGCAGTGCGAAGCTTTTTGTCCTCCAACCTGATGGGAAGCAGTCAGAGTATTTCTGCAGATATTCTGGAGTGTGTGTATGGGGCCCATAGGAGGAAGAGGAGGAGGGGACAAAGGGGGCAACACCTCAGCCCTTGCCTGAAGCTAGCTGGAGTAGTAGAATGTAAAGAACTCTGGACCTAGAATCAAGAGAGAAAGACTTGTGACTGATGCTCGTTAGCCGAGCGAATCTGGGCAAATCACTTAACCCTCTCCCAGCTCCTCACCTGTAACAAGAATAACGCTTTGCACTATTTCCCTCCTGGGGAAGTGACCAGAAAAAGTACTTTGTCAATATGAAAACATCCCATAAAGCAGAGTTTTTCCGCTTTTCCTCATGGGGGTCCCTGCTGCTATGTGTGCCACCAGTGGGACAGACTGAGTTGCCCAGGGCAGGTCTCAAACACTGTACCATGGAGCATAGACGCCATGCCATCAAAAACATGCGGGTGGTCGGGAATGAAAGGAACAACTAATTGCTCCCTGCTGGAGCTTACTAAAAATTACTTAGTCGATTTTAATTACTTGGCAAACATTACAAAAATGACATTGCTTTTCACCCGGCCCCTTTCTTCTGAGAAGCCCGAGTTTATAAGCCATCATTCTGGCCAGCGGATCCCTTTGTGCCTCTCCTGGGGCTGGTGAAAGCAGTATTTCCTGGATGAGGAAATTGAGACTTCAAGAAACTGCAGGATGATGAGAATGCATCATTCTAGAGTGGGGCTGGGAGCCAGGGGCCAGGAGGGGGGGCGGCCTCGAGTCCCCGGGCTCATGGCCCTCAGCAGACCTGGATGGCCAGCTATAAAATGTCCATCTCTGAGCTCACTCCTTCAGCTCTCACTGACTCAGCATTATAATGCTGCTTTAAAGAAATACCCAATATGGGCACCCATTCTCGTCTTGTTTTCCCAAGTGGTTTTGAAAACGTCTGCTATGGAAAGTCCTGGTTCTGAATTCTGGGTTCAAATTCTGTCTCTGAGATTGACTTACCCTTATACCTTGAACAAGCCAGAGTCAAACCACTTGGAGACCAAGTGGCCCCTCCAGGAACCAGGGTACAATAATCCTGTATTCCCAGAGTAAAGAGCTGCTCTGAGACTGTGTCTTCTGCATGTTCTGTGTTGGGATCAAGAGGATTCAACCAGGAATCATCAAAAAGATGAAAGTGGCTAAGAGGAGAACTTTCTACAACTATTTATCTTCTTGTCAGGGGCTCTTGACCCAGAGGGGGTCTATAAGTTTTTTGGCTTGTTTTTTTTTTAAGAATTTTAATAACTCTTTCAATATAATTAGTATCATTTGTAGTTCATTGCATTTTATGTTATGCTTTGAAAAACGTTATTCTGATAAGGTCAAAATGGGTTCATGACCTAGGCATAAAGAATGAAATTATTAATAAATTAGAGGAACATAGGATAGTTTACCTCTCAGACCTGTGGAAGGGGAAGGTCTTTATGACCAAAGCAGAACTAGAGATCATTACTGATCACAAAATAGAAAATTTCGATTATACCAAACTGAAAAGTTTTTGTACAAACAAAACTAATGCAGACAAGATTAGAAGGGAAGCAATAAACTGGGAAAATATTTTTACAGTCAAAGGTTCTGATAAAGGCCTCATTTCCAAAATAGATAGAGAATTAACTCTAATTTATAAAAAATCAAGCCATTCTCCAATTGAAAAATGGTCAAAGGATATGAACAGACAATTCTCAGATGAAGAAATTGAAACTATTTCTAGTCATATGAAAAGATGCTCCAAGTCATTATTAATCAGAGAAATGCAAATTAAGACAACTCTAAGATACCACTACACACCTGTCAGATTGGCTAAGATGACAGGAAAAAATAATGATGATTGTTGGAGGGGATGCGGGAAAACTGGGACATTGATGCATTGTTGGTGGAGTTGTGAACGGGTCCAACCATTTTGGAGAGTAGTTTGGAACTATGCTCAAAAAGTTATCAAACTGTGCATACCCTTTGATCCAGCAGTGTTACTACTGGGATTATATCCCAAAGAGATTATAAAGAAGGGAAAGGGACCTGTATGTGCACGAATGTTTGTGGCAGCCCTTTTTGTAGTGGCTAGAAACTGGAAACTGAATGGATGTCCATCAGTTGGAGAATGGCTGAATAAATTGTGGTATATGAAAGTTATGGAATATTACTGTTCTGTAAGAAATGACCAACAGGATGATTTCAGAAAGGCCTGGAGAGACTTACACGAACTGATGCTGAGTGAAATGAGCAGGACCAGGAGATCATTATATACTTCAACAACAATACTAGATGATGACCAGTTCTGATGGACCAGGCCATCCTCAGCAACGAGATCAACCAAATCATTTCTAATGGAGCAGTAATGAACTGAACTAGCTATGCCCAGAAAAATAACTCTGGGAGATGACTAAAAACCATTACATTAAATTCCCAATCCCTATATTTATGCACACATGCATTTTTGATTTCCTTCACAAGCTAATTGTACAATAATTCAGAGTCTGATTCTTTTTGTACAGCAAAATAATGTTTTGGTCATGTATACTTATTGGGTATCTAATTTATATTTTAATATATTTAACATCTACTGGTCATCCTGCCATCTAGGGGAGGGGTTGGGGGGGGGTAAGAGGTGAAAAATTGGAACAAGAGGTTTGGCAATTGTTAATGCTGTAAAGTTACCCATGTATAAATCCTGTAAATAAAAGGCTATTAAATAAAAAAAAAAAAAAAAGAAAAACGTTATTCTGAGAAAGACACTGAATTTTACCAGATTACTCAAGGGCTCCATGATCTTTCTCTAGGAACTTAATATCACAGTATTTACTGAAATCCCTCTTATTGAGGAAGGGTCATGGGTTAAAGGGTTTGAAACCAGAAGGTCATGAGATCAAGGAGACTTGTCCAAAGTCATTCAAACAGGAAGAGGCAGAGTTAGGATTCAATTAGGTTGCCTCACATTTAATTCCATTTTCATCCCATGATTTTGCTGCCCTCTACTTTTTGCAACCTTCTGATCATTCCCTTGACCCCCATGGATCTAGTATCTTGTGGGGCATGGCTGGCCAGCTCACTGGCTCCTAAGTTAAAAGCCAAAATATTATTCCTCCCCTATTAAAACTTCCTTGGCATTTGATCTCAATTAGGAAGAAAATGTAGGAAATAAACAATCAATATTAGCTATCAGTCATTCGTATCTTAGTGTGAATTAGTTTAATGTGCTCACCCACTAAGGATTCCATTCTCATTTTCGTTTCACGTTTGCAGATGTAATAACCCCCAATTTTTGCCAAAAAAGTGCCATCTTTATAACAGTGAGATATTATAAGGTGCTCAGTAGCCACTAAAGTAGAGGCTCTAAGCCCGTTAGTTCTCAGGATGAAGTAGAGCCAACAGAAATGGCCAAAAGGCCCTCTTCTCGTTGGCAGAGAGTTTGGGTACTCACAAACCCTCCAGTTCCCCATATGTTACCCCCAGAATGAGTCAGCACGAGGGCCCAAATCTTGACCTGCATTCCAGGTCCAGACTCCCTGCTCCTTCCCCTCAGTACCTGGTCCCACTTGACCCAATTAAGAATCCTATTAAAAACCAACCAGTCTTTTTTAGTTTGGGGCCCCTCCTCTTGCTGGGGATCCCAAAGGGATCTGGCCTGCTTCTTTCCTCCCTGACTCCGCTGCTGATTATGAGTACCTCCTCTCAGTAAATCTAGCTCACCTCACTTATCTCGCCCGCTCCCACCTTGTCCTGTGTCCTGCTTTGTGATGTTCCGCTTCTCACCCAAGCCTAAGCTGTGGGAATGAAGAATAAAAGGTCTGGGCCCCTCTGGGAGACCGTCTCCCATCTCTCTGACATGAGGGATCCTCCCCATCCCAGTGCCCCTGGGCTCTCTCCCCCGGGACAGAGAAGGGAAATTGTCCTTCTCCCTCAAAGAAAGAGAGAGATGTTCTCCTGGTGGTTTTTATGGCCATCCATCAGGCAACATACAATTTCTATAGAATTAAACCGAGTTATTCCCTGAGAGGCACGTGTGGGTGTGAGCAGGCCACAAAGAAAGGACTATGGGAATCATGAAAAAGAACGGGGGAAAGAACCAGAGATTCAGCTCCGGAAAGGATCCATGGAGCCTTCCTTCCCACCACTGCATTTTAGGGAAGAGAAAACTGAGGTTCGGAGGTTAAGTGACACGCCCCTGACCTCCTAGTCACATAAAGATAAATCCCAGAGCTGGCATTTGGACCCAAACCTTTCTTATTCCAGGCCAGCACTCTATTCACTCTTCCTAGTTCCTCTCAGACACAGAGGACAGGGGAAAAATCGAACCCATGATTTAATGAGGCACAACTAGTGCTGTCCATGTCAGGGAAAATGAGGAAAGAGCCAACACACTGAAGGGGTCTCCCCCTGGCTGAATGGGGTACAGAATGGAGGAAGTCGGAGGAAGATGGGCTGTGATCTACACCACTGGAAGGAACTTCCAAAGGGATGAGATCAAGATATGTATTTCCCCAGTAATGCATCCACACACATAAACATGGATTCTATTTTACATATTGATATTTAAGTGTTTAAAGAAGGTTCTTGTTGACTGAAATGAGTGATGTCCTGATGAGGGGATTGGGAGGCGAAGCTCCCCCATTCATGTCCCCTCCTGAACAGCTTCCGTGGAACAGCAAAGCTGCTGTAGCCAGGAGTCCCGAGGTCCCGGACACTCGGCCTGCACTTTCCTGCCACTTATTTTCAGTCTTCCTATGAATCCACGAGCAAAATCAGCAGTGGGACCCATGGCCCGCATCCCCTGCCCACAAATGGGGAAACTGAGTCCCGAGAGACCAAGCCCCTGGCTCTCTGCCTCCCTGGATGGAGCAGATGAACGCGGCCCTCGGGCTCTCCCTGCATTCGGTTCTCAGGCTGTGGGAGCGCGGGGACATTGGACAGCTCCGGGGATGCTGTGGCTTAATGTGTCCAGACTCCTGCACTCATGGCCTTTATTGATCCTGTCTCTCTCTATATTGTTAGAAGGCGGCGGCCCCCGCTCCCCTCCCCCCTGCTTCCCCTGCCGTGGGTGCCCGAGGCAGTGATGGATTGCTGTTCCTTATTTGGGATGAACGGCTCCCGTTTCAGGCCAGGTCCCGTCGCCCGTGGTTAGCCTTGCTTCCCTCCTCGTCGGCCTTGGTGCCCAGAACCGGCTGGTCGGGGAGGCCGGAGCGAGGGGAGTGGATGGGGCCCTGCCAAGGGTCGTGCTGACTCAGCAGGCGGGGGGAGGCACCTGCCCCACAGAGGGCGGGGGGCTGAGGGGAGGAGGGAAGGGAGAGAGGGGCGGGGTCCCTCCCGCTCGAGAGGCCAAGGAGAAATTGCCCATTTTCTTCTCCAGCTCATTTTATAGATTTCATAGGAAATTAAAGCCAACAGTGACTTGCTGAGTTGTGCAGCAGTGAGGGTCAGGGGCTAGATTTGAACTCGTGTCACTGACACTGGGCCCAGCACTCTATCCCTGAGCCCCTAGTTTATCCTGATCAATACTAACAGGATTAGGTCACAGGGAGGGTCTTTGGAGGTAGGAAGGAGCCTCTGCTGCAGCTCTTGGTACGGCGCATGTTTCCTCCTGCACCATTTCCCTACTAGGCCCTCTCCAACCTCTTGACCATCATATTAGAACCCCACTTGACAGAGCCCCTCCTTCAGTAAGGGTTTCTCTCCAGACTGGAGCAGGCTCCTCACTTCTTCCTTCCACCTTTGCCCGAGCTCCAGCAAGACTGTTTCAGAAGGGCCTGACACAGCTGGGAAGTCTGGCTGGTCCTGGCAGGGTCTGGGGGCCAGAGGAGGCCATTATGGTGAGCCTGGCTAAGTCAGCCGGGCCCCCCTTGGCTTTGGCCATCTAACTTACAGTCTTTGTCAGCTTTATTTTCCCCAACAGTATTATTATCCATGACAACAGGAATAATTAAGCACAAGATACATCTTATACACTGCAACAAGGAATACACACACACACACACACACACACACACACACACAGAGCAAGATAATGTGTGTACCCGATACATCTCTAGATGTACACAAATTAGATTAGATGCATCCCCATAGAGGTACATGTTTATCCTCCACAAATGCCTGCACAGTCTTATGTTATTTTCCTCCATTATAAAGTGAGAGGATTGAATCAGATGATTTTGCAAGTCCCTTCTTGCTCTAATATCCAGAAATACATGAGTCTCCCAAGATTTACAAGAGAAACTGAAACCCAGCCAGGTCCAGGACCTAATGACGAGAGCTGGGAGAACCAGGACCTCCCCAGCCAAGATGCTTCTATCTGGCTGACTTGACCAAAATCAGTTCTCTCTTTGTACCCTTTCTCTCAGATGATCTCATTGGCTCCTCTGGGTTCCATTTTCACCTTCATGCAGATGATTTTGAGATCCAGATATTTTCCTAACTTCTCCCCAGAGCCCCTGACCCACATCTTATGGAAAAGACTTGGCTCTCAAATTGAAGGGACCCAAGTTCAAATCCCTTCTCTAAGACTTACTACCTGTATGGCTGTACTTCCCTAGGTTAAAAAGAGAGAACTGTTTTTGATTGCTCACTTTCCCAGAATTGCTCCACCCAAAGTCTGAAATACTTGGGCACATGCACTGTTGGCCATCTGAACCCCTCTTTACTATTTATAATGCTATCCTACCTATTCCCCTCCCCTTTTAGATTTGTTTCCTCTAAGCTCCAGCTGATTTCATTTTCAAATGATGGTTAGCACTGAATACCATCCTATTTCTGATCCTGAGACTCAGCGTCCACTGAATGCTGCCTCCATTTACTTCAGGGCCCTTGAGCTCATCCCCCCTTCAAGTGGAACCCCTAAGACAAGGACTACTTTACACCCAATCTCAGCAAGAGGCAGTTTCAAAAGATGAGACCTTCATCTCTCACCCCCCAAAATTTAGGGTTCCATTTGTTTGGGAGAGGAAATGAGGGGAGCCAAATAAGACCCCAGGTCTTCAGTAGCAGGGACCAGTATCAGGAGAGAGCCTGAATTTTACTATCCAGCTACTCCCTGAGGCAATGAGAAGGAACTGATAGCATTATTTCTGGACCTTTTATTCTTCAGTAGGTCTTTTGTCCCCTGTCAATTCTTTGCCCTGACAAATTTGATTATTATCAATTGATTGACAATTATGATTGATGATTATTATGATCCCACAATTTACTGTATCCGATCAGAAAACCAAGTTATGATGTCAACCCCTGAGATTATACTTTCCCTATAAAATATCTACTCTTACTGTAATTCCATCCCCCCAACTTCTTTAGGAATTTAGCCAGTCAGTCACTGGCATAAGCCCCTACTAAAACTGCTTCTTTAGGAACTTAGCTAAGGATTTTACCTTGTTATTTTCTGCTTGTTATACCTAACTCTTTTTAGGGTGATGAATCTTTTTTAGGGTTAGCCCACTAGTCCATAGCATAATCCCTCACTAAATCCCCTTCTTTAGGAATTTAGCTTGCCTTATGCATGGCAGGTTCATTAGGAACTTGCCATGCCTTAATGGCACCTTCCCCCTTCCTCCTGGTTAATTGTGAGTTCCATTAGTTTTTGTCTTTTTATTTATTGTGTTTATTGGTAAAACCCTTTATCTTTGCAAAATCCCTTATGGATTTTGCCCACTGTCAGCAGCATAATAAGTCTTTGACTTTTGATTTGGAAAAAAATAACATTCTTACTGTCTAAATCTGACCACATCGTTCCCATGTTCCGAAGCCTCCAGTGATTCCCTGTTACAGCCAAGATAAAGTACATCCTGGCTTTTAGTCAGTGCCATAGGCTTGTTGCTGCCTACCTTTGCATCCATAATCTACATTCTCCCCTTCATACTCTCAAGGTTTCAGTCAAGCAGAACAACTTTTCTTCCACTCCCACCTTGTTCTGCCCGTACAGATCCTCCTTACCTGGGAAGCACCCCCTCCTCAGTTTGTTAGGTCATCGACCTAGAACTCAATTAGAGGCCGTCTGTTCCAGTTCTCTCATTCTGTAGCTGAGGAAACTGTGACCTCAAGAGTCTAAGTAACTGGCCACAGGTCAGAGTATTTGAACCCAGGCCCTCTGACTCCAAAAGCAGCATTTTGGACAAGCTAAAGCTCATCTCAGGGAAGGTGGGGGGTCTTAAGATCATGCCGTATACGACTGCCAGAAGGAATTGGAAATGTTTAGTCAGAAGAAGAGGTGACTTCAGGGAGAAATGAGAGCTGTCATCAAGTCTTCTCAGAGTTGTCACATGAAGGAGGGATTAAGATTGTTTCACTTAGCCTCAGAAGGCTGAACTGAGGAGAGTGATGAGGAGTTAAAGAGATTTAGGTATGATGCAAGGTCACGATATTCAGAGCTATTAATTGGACCATTGCCATCTGAGAGTAGTTTTTGTCCTTACCTAATACCAATATTAGTTAATTAAATGGTTCCCCTCAGTTTAAGGGGATTGATTGCTATTTAAGTTTGTGCCTGTCCTTTCAGTTCAAGGTCAAGGTCACATGCAGAGGTCAGACTGGAATTTACCTTAGGGAGCTCATAGAGAGAAGGAAGATTTACGAGAAGGGTACCTCCTTTGGACCTCTTTGTCCCCCTTCCATCCTAACCTAAAAGCAAACAAAGAAAGAAGTAACTACTAGCTTACTATAATTTGCTCTAAGATTGAATTTCACCCCAACAGCCACAGAGATGACTTCGGAGATGCGATTTCCTAGGGAATGGACAAAAAAAAACAGTTGAAATGAACAGATAAACAAATGCTAGCTTCCTGCGAGTCCATCAAAGGTTATCCTTTAGCTTCCTGAATGTTTGATTGAAATGAAGCTTTCATTGTTCTCCTAAGGTCTGGGGTCTGCTAATGAACACTTCAGAAGCAATATAGCTATTGAGTCCACGCTCCTCTAGGTAACTCCCCTACATTTTATTTCCCAATCATTAATCTCTTTGCTATGTCCATCCTTTCTGTATTGATTCCCATTTCATGCACCAGTCTTGGTCTTATCAATCGTATTACTTAGTGTTGGAGAGGATGGGCCAGCAAAAAACAAAACCAAACAAAAAAAGACCCCAATAAAAACAGCAGTAGCCTTTTGTCACTGACTTCCCCCCTTTCCTTTTGTTTTCTAATTTCTGACCTGAATCTCTTAGAAATCCATTCCATCCATGGGGAATTAGATTCACTCTTTCTAATCGATAAATGGTCAAAGAATAAACAGTCAGTTTTCAAAACAAAGGAAGAAATGTGAGCTATCAACAGCTATGTATTTTTTTGCAGAACACTAATAATTAGAGAAATGAAAACAAAAACAGTTTTGATATTCACTTTCATCAGACTAAGATGACAAGAAAGGAGAATGGCAATTGTTGGAGAGGTTGTGAAAAAAGAGACAGCTGTGAATTGAACCAATCCTGGTGAAAAGCGTGTTAAATTGCAAAATCCTTTGATCCAGTGATGTCACTATTAGATCTATAACCTAAAGAGATCAAAGACAGAAGAATAAAATGCCCATCTGTATAACAATATTTATAGCAGCTTTTTGTTATAGAAAAAACCCCATGGTATCTGAATGTTATAGAATATTATTTTGCCAGAAAAACCTGTAAAGACTTGTATTCATTGATGCAGAGTGAAGTGACAAAATCCAAAGAACAATTTATTCAATAATGTCAACAGTAAAAAAAAAACAATTTTGAAAGATTTAAGAACTGTATTAATACAATGACCAACCACAGTTCCAGAAAACCACACATAAAGTAGGCTACCCAACTTCTGAAAGAAAGATGATGGATTCAGGATAAAAAGATTGGGACAATTATTTTTTGACATAGCTAATGTGTTCCTTCTGTAAAGGTAGAGTAGGGATGGAAATCTCCACTCTAACTAACATGAAAGAAGATCTCTCAAGACTTCTTGAGTGAATCAATAATTTAGAAATATAAATGAGATATGAAAAAAGTTCTCAATCATATTAAGAGTCATGAAGTATATTGAACAGTGAATGCAGATGATACCAGATGGAAAATGTGTTGGGATTGAATAAAAGAATCAAACACACCTCTGGGCCTCTGCATAATACAGCAGATCAATTAGGAATCAAATATTCCAGTAGGAGCAGTCTAGCAATAGGCCAGTCTAGTGGTTATTGAGGAAATCCTGTCAGCATCAGAAATAGTGTCCCTGGAACAACAGTAGTTGATGGCCACCTAGACACAGTCATTGAAAAAAGTCAGCTTTGAGATTCTATAGAAACCCCTGGGACCATTACCCACAGGCGAACTTCATGAGAACTACAGCAACAAAAAGAGCTGTGAGCTACCTCTTGGCCACATGCATTTTCTAAATTTGAGACCACTTTCCCCATAGGCCCTGTGGATAATTGTGGGAGTGTATTTCAATCTTTTAGGGAGAAACTGTGTTGTACCAACTGTTGTAACTATATATATGTATATAATTTATATATGTATAATAACTATATACTTTCACAACTTTCTTTTCTAAAAGATAAGTAACTCTGGATAGATAATTGATAATAAATGGAGAATATACCAGACTGGAGTTTCTGAGCAGCAATAATTAAGCTATAATCCTTCAGGATTATACTGAGGAGGCCCAGTAGTCAGCCACTTTCCTGGAATCTAAGTAGGAGTGGGAGTTGGGGCAATAGCCACAAAGGGGTGTCACATTTGTGTGTGTGTGTGTGTGTGTGTGTGTGTGTGTGTGTGTGGTGTATGTGTGTGTGTGGGGGGGTGTATTTGAAGAATTTTGATATTCTTTTTTTTCTAATGGGAAATGGAGATAGGAAAAAGAAAATGTTTAGCAACTTGACTGCTAGAAGGAAAACAAGAAATAAGAAAAACAGAGTCATTGAAACAGTTCTGAAAAATATTCAGAAAAAAATAGAAGAAAAACTAGAAGGAAACACAGATAAGAGGGAACTTTGGCAAATCACATGTTGAATTTATTATATCCCTAAAAGGAAAAGCAGGCTTTATGGAATGGGGATTTGTGGTTTCTTGTACATTCCTTTTTTCTGTGGCATTTGTTCAGAATTTTTTAAAAATATGAGAAAACTTTAAATTCAGTAATTTACCTGTACTCTCTGAAGAGCCCCCTACCCAGTCAATGGATCCATTTTTGGGTTCCTGTTCCATTACACAGTCCTTCCGTGGTAGCTAATTGTTTGTTCATTTTTAGTCATCAAGTATTTGTCATATGCCAACTCTATACAAAGCACTGTGCTTGGCATTGGCAAGGGAGGAGCACAAGAAAAATGACATAGCCCTTACCTCAGAGAGTCCTAGTAGAGTTGGGGGAGATAGGGCAAAAGTGGTTTAAAAATCAGAATGTAATAACAGAAATTAAATGGCCAAACTAGACAATAAGCTCTATGAAGACAGGGGCCATTTTTTATTTAAATCTGTCTTGTCTTTCCCTTGAGACCTAGCATGGTGATCTGCACACGGTATCCACAACTTGACCCAGTTTTTCCTTTCTTCCAAAAGATGCTACCTCAGTTTCTATATTTCTGCAAGGCAGCAAAATCCACTTCTCCAATGTTCCCTTGGAGATCCAGAGGCTAGTTAGGAGAAAGTTATAGGGACCTGCACAATTTCTTGGGTCAAATACCTTCTTTTATCTCTCTGTTTCTCTTCCAGCAGCAGGAGAACCTAGCAGGAAACCATCATCTCCCATGAAAGCACAGAGCATTCTTTCCTACTTGGGTTTTTTCCAAAGACAACATCCAAGAACAAATCAGAGTTAAAACAGCAGCAGGAAAACTCACTGGATTTATCTATTGAAGGAAGGGGCACAAGGTGGTGCCTCAGTTTCCCTTTTGAGTTTGAATTACAATCTTAACAACATAGCCCTTAAGGCAGATTCTTTACTTTTTTGGTATCATGGACTCCTTTGATCATCTGGAGAAGCATTGAATCTTAGAAGCTTAGGATTGTGTTTTAAAATACTTAAAATAAAATATATTGGGTTATAAAGGAAACCAATTATATTGAAATGCAGTATCAAAAATAAATTTAAGTTCATGAATTCTGGGTTAAGAACTCTTCCCATAAAGCTTTGTAGGTGGAAGATTTCACTCAACTCCTGCCTTTGATATTTACTACTTGCAAGCCCTTGGATAATTAATAACTCAATTATGAGACTCAATTTTCTCCTCCAGCTCTAACTCTATCCCTTCTAATCTGTTTCTTTAGTCCTTATTAGGTCTGATTGAACTCTGATCCTTTCATCTGACATTCCAAGCCAAGATACTTCTCTGATATCTCATCTTCAGATGCTTCTTTGATGTATAGGGTGTCTCTTTCTGGGAATATCCAACAATCAAATCCCTGGAGCCTTTCTCCTACTCACTGTGTCCAAAACTGAACTCATCTTTTTCCCTTTAAAGTCCTTCCTTCTTTACTCCTGATGACTCTCCCACTCTCTGAGTCAAGAAGGATTAAACTCGGGAGTCATCTTAGACTCATCACTTTCTGTCACTCCCTCCCCCTTCCCCTTCCATCAGGGGCTAAGATTTGTTCATTACAGCTCTCCAAGATGCTTGCTTCTATCCCTTTCTTTTTTCTTCCCCTGAAGCTAAGACAGCCCAGTCCATGACGGACCCATTGTCCCTGTCTTTCTCCTCAGGGACTCAGAGAAACATTTCTTTTTCATAAGATTACTACAATCAACTCTCAATTATCTGTATCAACCAGGGAACCCAGATGCAAATGATCCCAAATAGCAGATAATATAGGAGCTGCTACATATAGCCTAGGGAAGAGTATCCCTTGTTTATTTCCAACCCTCGAACTGCCTGGCACATAGCAGGTGCTTAACAAAAGCTTATTGATTTATCGATTGAGAGATAGATGGATTGGTGATGCTGCAGTACATGGCCCTTGACCCTGAGGGCACATTATGACATATAGGATGACTTAAGAGGTACATACTTAAGAGGCAAAGGTTTGCCTGATGTAGTTCCTGCTGACTCTCAAGAACTGATTGTAAAGTTTTTGGTAGGAAGATTTGTACCTCAGAAATGAGCAATCAGCAAATATTAAAAATCGAGTTGATTTATTGCTTTGTTGACCGTCTCAGATTAAATAACGGAGAAAATGTTAATAATGCATATTAAGTTTAAGTGTGTATTGTGCACACATTCCCTTCCCTCCCAAGATCTGGTTGTTAAACATTTACCAACACACTATTGTTCATATATCTGGAAAGCCAATATTAGTAACTCCCTCTCCATTAAGGAAGATGGGGATGGAGATTTGAAAGAGCATAGAGGCCAAATAGACTTCAAACACTCGGTGTTCTAGACCAACTACCATCTCCCATTCTGATATTCCCCCCTTCTGCCTCTATGTCTTTATTCATGCTGTGCCTCGTTCCCCTAATAGACTCATATCAAAGTCTTTTCTTCCTTCAAAGTCAAACTAAGTTCTCACTTTTTTCCATGAAGGCGTTCCTGATCACTCCAGATGAAGGTGTTCTCTTCTCAGCTTTTTCAGCACTTTGGATAGCTCTCTCCTTGTATTTGAATTATTTCTGCAATAATTTTACCTACTAGGTTGCCAGCTCTTTGAAGGCAAGAAATGTCTCTTATTTTCTCTTTTTATCTCCAACACAATGTCTGGCACACAGTAGGCAGGTTTAACTAATGTTTGTTCAGTTGAATTAAATGATAGAGTCTATACATTGCCAGATAGAACATCTCCTGACCGTTACTAGAAGCCAAGTGCAAGAATTTTGCTTTAATATTAGAAGTAACTTTTAGTTGTACGAAAACCCTCATAGGTGGAAGTGTATTTCATATAAATAGGATCTATATTCAATGTTGTTGCTGTTTTTTAAAGAGATACAGAAATTTAAGCTATAGCATTCCCCCTTCCCACATCCCAGATTTCTGAGATTACAATGAGATAACAAATAGAGCAGTAGGCTTTAGGATGGTGAACCCATTGTCCCTGCCTTTCTCCTCAGGGACTCCGAGAAACATTTCTTTTCCAGAAGATTACTGCAATCAGCTCTCAATTATCTGTATCAACAGAAGGGAACCCAGATGCAAATGATCCCAAATATCAGATAAGCAGAAGGAGCCTGTCTATTTGGATTTGGTTTGCCAAATAGTGATAGATTCTGAATGGGGAACAGCTGTGTGGCTGAGTGGCCGAGGGCTTCCAGCTGCCTATAATTGTTAATTACTAGTCCTACCCCCAGGTAGGAAGAAAAAATCAGGACATTCTCCTGACGTTGGTAATTGGTGGAGAATATCTGGCAAGGAAACAGGATCCTGGAGGTATAGAGTGTGGAATACAGAGGAGCCGAGTTTCTATAGGAGAGGTGTTTTGGTCAGTGATTAGTGGTGTGAATTAGAAAGGGAGAGAGCAATTAGAAATAAAGAAAATAATGTTGGCTTTGGACTCTGAGGACTTGGTGTCATATCTTGGCTATTACTTGCTGGTTTTCTGACCTCATGCAAAAGTCTTTAGTCTGTACAACCTCAGTGTCCTCATCAGCAAAATGGGCTTTAATGTCCTTTTATTGTCGAACCTGGGTGATTGGCGAATGGTCCTCTTATTTGGCTCCATGGGTTTGTCCATGGAGGCAGTCTTGATGTAGACAGCATCAGGAGAGTTAAGATTAGAATGAAGCATGGGCAGAAAGTCCTCAGCCCATGGGGCTGGCCTGCAGAAATAGGCATTCATGGGGGGAGGTGCCAGCTTTGCCAGTCCCTAAGGCCTCAAAAACAATTTTTTTAGTATTTTGCATATTTTTAAAAAGTTTCCATTTCAAGTTTGTCTGTTCATTTTAAAATTAGTTGGTGAGTTTCTTAAGTTTGATGAATAAAAAATGTCCTTTATAATCACATACTCAATAAACATTTCCTTCAAAAACTCTTCAGGGTGCAGACTATAATAAAATGGGCTGTGTATACCTGTGCGGGCTGGGGATACCGTGGGCAGGGGCCCTGCTGCTGCCCTTCCAGAGAAAAGATTGCAGCATTTGGGCATCAGGATGAAAGAACACCGACCTATATTGTTTCAGAATTGCTTTCCCACCCATTAAAGGAAGGCATCCCCTCTTGGGGGCTGGTGTGAGGGGAGCAGCAGCTGGGGGTGGGGGTGGGGAAGCTTACTTAGATCCTAAGTGTGAGGATGAGTCAGTTTCCAACAGATATGACTTGGAGACCAGCCAGTTCACCCTCTTACTTAGATTCCTCATAAGTTGCCATTAAAATTAGTTTGTATTCCCTAAATATCCACTGCCAGTAATGGAGGAAGATCCAGGAACACTCTAACTTATGGGGCAAACCAGCTCAGAGTTTAAAACTTGCAAAGAATACTGGAGTGAGTGACATGTAGACCAACTTTCCATATGGGAACAAGCAGATTTGGGAACGGGGAGCCACAGGTGGTCAGGGGTTTACCCCTTTTATTCTGGTGTGCTGGTTGGGTGAGCACGCCCTCTGTTCTTGAAGGCTCCATGGAAGTGAGCTGATTGCAGGCTGACCCTTTGCAAACAGGAATTATAGAAGGAATATATACTGGCCAGCTTCTGAAGCTAGTAGTCAATGATGGTCTTCCCCACAGAGAGAGGGCTGGAAAATTAGAATAACCTCTTAACTATTCCCCCTGCCTTCATCATCACCCCATCCAACAACCGATCCTGCAAAGTCACCCTTGATCAGTGGTTAGCATTCTGGTGGAGGTTACATGTCCCTTCTCAGAATAATCTTTGTAATCGCATAAAATAATAAAAATAATTCCAAAGGAAATCAATTGTATTAAAATGCAATTATTAGAATATGAAGAAAACAAGTTCATGGTTAAAAACTAGATAAATCTTAAAGTCCCTTTTTGTGTCTCTCTCCTGCTGAAAAATGCTTCAGTTTAATTCTCCACTGTGCCCTGAGGAAACTCATTTTTGGGAAAAACTCATCATCCTTCAAGATGTCATCAATAGGATGCCGCTTCATCACTGTCCTCTGCCTCTCTGATGGAACCTCCATTTAAGGAGCTCCAATAAGAAGCCCAGCAGCTAGGTGACTCGCTATGTCACTTAATCCTGCTTGCCTCAGTTTCCTCATCTATAAAATGAGCTGCGGAGGAAAATGATAAATCTTTGCCAAGAAAACCCCAAATGGAGTCACAAAGTCACCACAACCAAACCAACTAAACAAAATTAAGGAGCTCCGACATCTCATTTCTTACCCGGTATGAGTGAGACTTCTCTGGCAAGTCTAGGAGATCTCTAGCTTTTTCACCACAGCTTCTCTTCTCCGCATTACCTCTCCCCTACGTCTTTTCATTTTTTTTGTGTGTATTATCTTCCCCATTAGAGTAAGCTCCTTTAGAGTAGGGACTGTCTTTATTTATATTTGTATTCCTAATGCTTAGCATAGTGCCTGGCACATAGGTACTTAATAGATGTTTATCGACTGATTAATAATTCAATATGACAAGCACTTATTAGTTGCCTGCTGTGTTCAAGGAACACAGAAGCTAGAGACACAAAGACAAAATTGGAATACTCTGCCTACTGAGTGACATAACAGACACAGTGCCTTCAATCACTCAGTCAATTAGCATTTATTAATCTCCTACTATGTGTGAGGCACTGTTAGTTACTCAGTTGATTAATTTGCATTTATTAAATGCCTGCTGTGTGCCAGGCAATGAGAAGCATTACAAGCAGAGTAGAGAATTGAACTTGGAGCCAAGTCTTGTCCCGAAAATCAGTGAAGCTCTCTGTGCCCCAGACAAATAGGATTTTAAGTTGCAGAGCAGATACCCATCTGTACTAGTAGGGAAAATTCCTTAACTGAAGGTTCCTATACTGATGAAATCACAGCTTTGGTCCCCCCCAAAATGCCAAGCATTATACTAGACACTGGGGATACAAAGACAAACAAAATTCCTTCAAGGCACTACTTGGACATTCAGCCCCTAAACCCCATATTCTAGCCCCCAAATACCTTCCCTCCCAGTACTCACCCATATAAATCCTCCATTCCAGCCAAACTGGTTTACCCATCGTCAGTGAATGTGCTTTTAGTAACCCTGTGCCCCAGCTTTGTGCCTGTGATGTTTCCCCGAGACAAAATCCCTCCATTGGGCAACAGCCTCACCATTTTTCAAGAATCTTCCTCAATTCCTCCTCACTCAGCAAATCATCCTTGTCCACTCATACCCATCCCTCAGCTCTGGCAGTGCTCCTCGGCTTTACAGCTCATGTGGCACATAACCACGACTGCCTCGTGCAGTTGGTGCTGCTGTGGAGAGGGGCAACTCATTCAGAGTGAAAAGGGGCCCCAGAAGCCACCACCCACCCCCATAGATGAGAAAGTTGAGATCTAAGAAGTTCAAAGGACTTGCCCAATATTGTGTGGGTAATGAGACTAAGAAGATTTAAACCTGGTCAATTATCTCAGAGTCTCACAGCTGGAAGGTGAACCCTAATGCCTCCAAAAATGGGACATTTTGTATTTGATTTCTCATTTGTATTTTAAAGCATTTTTGTGGTATTTAAAAATTAGTTGGTTTATATTCTTAGGTTGTTAAAGGAATAGAAATAAAGATATTGTTATTTTTTTCTAAGAAGGGATCCTAATGGCCCCTTGGTCCAACTCCTATTTGAAAAAAAATCCCTCCTTCTATTCTAGAATCCAAGTCTCCCAACTCCATTCTCAGGGTTTCAATTCCATCTCCAGGGCTCTGACTCTCCTATTACCCAACTAGACTTAAACTCTGTCTCTTTGTTTATATCAGCCCTTCCCCACAGCAAACACTTTTTCTGGAGCCAAACTCACGGTGGACTTTCACATAGATTTGGCCATGAGTTGATGGACACAGAAGAATGTTTCAAGATAATATGATAATAATGATGTGGAAGATGTCTTTTAGTGGAGAAAATGCCTTCCTAGGTGCAGGGCTAATGTGCTGGAACAATATCTGCAATACTAATAGCAATTGGGAAGGGAAGGACAGTTCTGTAGAGATGAAATGATGAGCTCTAGCATAGGCAGGATGTTGACTGTATTCATCCTCCCTATGGAGCAAGCCTCCATAGAGATCCCAAGATCAAACAAAGGCTTTTTAACATAACAATTAGAATGTCCTACAGTTCTTCCTAGTGCCAGGTACTCTTCTAAGCATTTTACACATTATCTAATTTGATTCTCACAATAACTCTGGCCAAGTGGTGTAATCATTACCCTCGTTTTACAGATGTGCAAACTGAGTCAGACAGAGGTTAAGTGTCTTGTCTGGGATCACAAAAGCTAGCAAGGGTCAGGTCTTCCTGACTCCAAAGGCAGTACTCTATCCTCTTTGCCAACTAGTCTATTCATTTATTCTATAAAATTATTGGGATAATGGATCTATAGCCATAAGAGCTTGAATTTTACTTTATCCACCCCTTTTCTTTTTCCAGACAAGGCAACTGAGAGTGGTCTGTTTTCCTTGCTCCCAATCCAGAGGAGAGAAAAACAGAGCTTAGTAGATCTTGGTATAATAATGAACTACAGAAGCAATAGTCAATTAATTAGCAATCATTTATTAAGCATCTAGTATGTGCTAGGGATACAATGGCAAAAATAAAACAATTCATGCCTCCAAGGACTTTCCCAGGGAAGGGGAAAAGATCAAGTGCTGATTACTATAACCTGCACGCATAGTGCCAGGCACTATGCTAAATGCTTTACAAATATTACTTCATTTGATTTCATTGGTTTGATTATTATTAGAGACGCAATATGCAAACATACAAGTATATAAAGAATAAATTCAGAATAAATACATGACAATTTGGGGAATGGAGTGCTCTGGAAGCTGGAAGTCAGCTTCATGTAAGTGGGCAAGCTGAAACTTGAATTAACCCAGGAATTCTGCAATATGGAAGTGAAAAGGAAGTGCATTCCAGGAAGCCACAACAATGGCAGGCTTCAGTTGTAGGAATGGGGAGATGAACAAAGATGTGAAATGGGAAATAGTGTGATGTGAGGAACAGTGAGCAGGCCTCTTTGATTGAACCAAAGAGTGCACAAAGCAGAGTATTATAAAATAATAGTAACTTGTTTAAAGGAATACAAGGGGGCAGGGAGGGATCATGGTGATAGACAAGGTCATCAATCAGAAATCCTGGAAAATTTATCTTGAAGGAAATTGAACTTAGGTGATTGGTATACATTTTGAAAGGACGCAGTAGAAACTATGCAACCCATCATTATAGGTTGCAACAATTGAACACTATGAGAATACCTAGAAAGACACCATTGACTGGCCCGAATGATGCACCAAAAGCTCATTATTCTTTGTAACTTTGTAAGATACAACAAAGCTTTATATTATAAATTCAAATTCAATATCCCAAATACTGAGCAAATAAACCTTATTGGAATGGAGGCCAAATCACAGACAAAAGCAATGCCCCAAATCTTCCAGGAATAATATTAATCCACAAAAATTTAAGGATGTTTCAAAAATTTAAGGATATGTCACTATATTCAGTATTCATAATCTAATTACACGTAATGAAAAATTTCCAAAACATAGAGACCTAGTAGAAGAAATTGAGATCAAAAGGGAACAGGATGAGGTCTACATCTGCCTGCTCCTAGACCTACCCTCTACCTCTTGGGACTACAGAAGGATCTTCCTCTACTATGCACCAGTTCTTCATCCAGAAGGCTCACCCCAGTCCTGGAATTCATAATTAGAAGCTCTCTCCACCCTCTCACTCACTCTGATCTGTTGACTCTCCTACAACCTGTATTTTAGGAGGGCTTTCAGGCAGCCAGGGCTCATTTCTATCTAGCTTCACTCAAGATTTTCCCTACTATCCCTCATCCCAACTTGGTTTTCCCTACTTCTTTCCAATTTGCTTTAAAATGTTGTCTTCCCTCAACAGAATTTAAGCTGCTTGAGGGCAAGCACTAGCTTTCTTTTTAACTGTATTTGTATTTCCAGTCCTCAGCACAGTGTTTGTCACATAGCAAGCACTTAATAAATGCCATTTGTCCAACTGATGCGACTCTTAGGCACTTAATACATCTTTACTGGTTCACTGAATGAGCCCAAGATGCTTTCAACAAACTTATAGAAGATAAACTTGCATCCTAAACTTCATTCCTATACAGTAGTTCCTATAACAAGGACTATGGAAGAATAATCATAGGACAGTGCCTTGTCCCAGGACAAAATTCAAGATATCTGAAATTGTCAATAAATTATTATGAGACAATAATTGACGTATTCACACACAGTGCCTTAAGGTTTACAAAGCTCTTTACCCATATTGTCTCATTTAATTCTAACAGCTCTATGAGATAAGCACCATAATTACCCCCTTCTAAAATGAGCAAACTGAAGCCGAGCATGTTTAAGGCACTTGCCAAGTAAGAGTCCAGTGTGACGTCTCCTCTGTGGCACTCTGCTGGCTCCTCAGGGCAGCTCTCCCTGCACCTGTAGGATGCTCTGATGGAGATATGATGCTTGTGCTGTGGCTGCGGGGAACCATGAGCCCTTCCAGCACCAGATCCTCCATTCCGGAGAAAAAGGAGACAAGAGGAAAAGAGTTCCTGGACAATGACCAGAGGGCTTTATGGGAGTCATTCTGCACACAAACACACACATGTACACAACCCATGTTTTTGTGTATATACATATACATAACAGTACATATACACACACATACACAACACACTCACATACAAATACATACAATGTACACACTGATACATTCACACCACACATGTACACTGCATATGTACACAATCCATGTTTTTGTGTGTATACATAACAGTACATATACACACTCAAACACACACCTACACACAATATGCACATCCACTGAAGCATTTACACACATACACAACACAAATCCATGCTCCTGTGTACATACATATACACATACATAGCACAGTACAGATATACACACTCACTCTTACATATTCCCACATTTGTGCATTCTTACACACTCACTGTCACGTACTTGCACACTTATACTCCCATCCATCACATAATATACACACTCACACACACACACACTCCTGCTCACCAGCAGTCAGGATGCAAATACAGGAACCCAATTCCATTTATATCTTCCTTGAGTCACACGAGAGATCACAACCATAGCAACTGGGAGGCTGTTCTCCCCCGAAAATGCATTTTGACTCTTTGTCCTCCCGTGTGGGAAGCACAGATCTTTGGGGAGCCCCCGACTTCGGCACCCTCCATTTGGGCCCCTGGTCATTGAGGGCCTTGGTGTTAAGCTGCGCTCTGGGTCTGTTCCCCAAGCAGAGGTCAAAGGAGGCCGAAATGGCTGCATTGCCATCCCTGAAGCTAAGCTTCTTGCTAAATATCTATTTACTCAAGGAAGAATCACAGCTTAGAAGCAGAAAAGGATCTCAGGCTCCGTCTCTACAGGTGAGGCACCTGAGGTCCAAGGTGACTTGCCCAACACCACAGGTTAAGAGGCAGGATTAGGACCCAGGTTGCTTATCCCTGAGACGTCCTTCTTTTGATTGCCAAACTGTGACTGGAATAAAGCCCCATGGCAGGTAAGCAGGAAACAGACTAAGTTCATGTATGTATATCTGATGTTGACTGGAAAGGCTTGTTTAAAAAAACAACAATTGGAAAGTGCATGCTACTTAATCACAAGTTCCTTTATGGATTCTTGCTCCAAAGCCTGTGCATTAAAAAACATATCTTTGAAACTATATTTCAATTTAATTGGTTTTGTTTAGAGTCTTATGTATTGTGTGATGGGCCAAAAGGTTCAGAACCTCTACTCTAGGGCAGGAGATAAGAACCAATATTGACCTAGAAAATCACAAATTAACTTTATGTTGTGTTGTATTTTTTTAAAGTGCTATCAACCATTTCCCAATGACATTTTCATCTGACTCAGGTCTCAATCAGGAGTTTGTCAGCTTGCCAATGCAGAAGAAGGGACCAAGGGACCAAGGTGACAAAGGGGTGGGCTTCCTGGGTATGGGCACCACAGTGTGGCTCCTTCTAGGCACAGAGATGTTACATGTGCTAAAAATAAATGAAGACAAAATAATATAATAAAATATAAAATAAAAAAAATTATAAAATGAAGATAAAATTAAGAAAGATGGTCTTGAAGCATGTTTCAGCTCAGGACCTCCCACACCTAAGAGGTCCAGGTCTATTCTAAAGAGTAAAGGTCATGCTAGTCTGGCAGCACCAAATGGCTCAAGTCAATACTGATCTGAATTTCAGTTTCCTCATCTGCAAAATGAGGAAATCGGTCTGGATCCTCCTGAAAGTCCCTTCCAGCTCCAGCATGCTCTGATTTGGAAAGGCAGCTTGCTGTAGCTGATAAAGTACTACACTTGAAGCCAGGAAGATCTGGTTTTGACTCTACTTTAGACATTACTAGCTGTGTGATCATGAGCAAATCACTGTCTCTCTGATCTGATTATCTGTAAAACGGAGGCACTGGACTCCATGATCTCTAAGATGCTTTTGCCTATCTAGCCTACTGTACCTCCAGGGTAGCAAAAAACCTCCTGGATAAATACAGAACTGTGAGAATCTTTCCTTCCTTGTCCCAAGTTGGAGATAATTCCAACAGTGAGGATTCAGAATTCAGGATTTCTCTCTGGGTCTCCAGTCACTTAGTGATACCATAGTCAGGAGCTCCTTTATGGAGAAGCTGGGGTAAATTCATTCCCATTTGGATTCAGATGGCTGCTCCCTCAAATGGTACTTCATTTACCACTGTTATTCCCCATGACTTGCTTCCCCTTTCTCATACATTCTGGAAACTCTATCACACTGAAGAATTATCACCTTCAGTCCTTCCCAGGATGGACGCCTTCCATAGAAGGTCACATGAGGACATTGCATGGATGGCTATTTCTGTGTCAGTGGCAGTCCATTCTCAACCTTCTGTCTCTCTCCCAGACCCAGCTGCAGAAACCTACTGAAGATAGAAGTTTCTAGGGCCAAACTATGGGGGATCTAGGCTGAAATGAAGTCTATCTGAGATGTACACACAAAAAGAAAGGAAGAGAGAAAAAGAGACAGAAAAGGAAGGGGGAGATAGAAAAAGGGAGAGAAAAATAAATGGAGAGAGAGAAAGAAAGGAGAGAAAGAGAAACAGAAAAAGAAGGGGAAAATGGAAAAAAGAGAGAAAAAGAAATGGAGAGAAAGAGAGACAGAAAGAAAGAAAGAGAAAGAAAGAAAGAGAAAGAGAGAGAGAAAGAAAGAAAGAGAGAGAAAAAAAGAAAGAAGAGAAAAAGAGACAGAAAAAGGAGGGGACAAATGTACAGATAGACTGAGGAGAAAGGAAGAGGCAGGGACAGAGAGAAATTAGGACCAGACAGGAGCATTGAGACAGAGACATATATATATATACATACATAGATAGATAGATAGATAGATAGATGGATAGAGGGAAAGACAAAGAGAAGGGGACAGACAAACAGATGGAGAAAGAAAGGGACAGAGATAGAGGGAGACAGAAAGAACAGAGAGGCATGGGGGAAAGTTTCCATTGGTTTCTCTCTAAGTTTCTCCTTGAGACTTTTAAAATACAGTTTTTTCCCCCTCTCTAAATTGGAGGTCAGCATGGAGATCCCCAGGTCAAAGTCGGAGACGACAGCAGCCGGGGCAAAGGCCGGAGCAAGTGCTGATGGAGAAACGTGTTGGTGAGCCTTCATTTCGGTATTCGATAGGAACAGATGCCTCCCGAACATTGCCCACCCTTTCAGATGCTTTGTGTATTTTTAAAAATCGCCTTTATTTTTATTGCTGCCTTATTCTTGTACGTTTCAGACCTGAGCCGCGGAGGGATGTGTGAGTACGTGTGTGTGAGCGTGAGTGTGTGTGGATCTGTGTGTTTTCCCGAAGAGCCCTGTAACTGTGACATGGAGGGGGCGGGCTGGGGAGAGGCGGACAGGTGGCTTTATTAACAGCCCTGTCAAATCCTGGAGAGAAACTGTTCCCATCTTAAGATTGGGGGAGGTGAGGGAAGCAGAGGGGGAGAAGTGATAGTGAAGAATGGGAACAGAAAGTTGGAGCTGAACTTCTCGGAGAAATTGAGAGAGAAAAATAACACCCATCAAACAAATCTTCCCTCTTTCCTCAGGACTAAAGGAGATAATGCATGTAAAGTGGTCTGTAAACCTTCACATGTCAGGGGGTATTACAGATGGGGAGGTCCAGGTCTGAGAGCTTTCCTCTTTTGCATTTAGTAAGGAGAAGCAGCATTTTCTCTTGCTTGGAGATTTGGGAAAATATCATCTCATTTGGTCCTCACAACAACCCTGAGAATTAGAAGCTATTATATCCCCATTTTACAGATGAGGAAACTAAGGCTGAGGGGGTTAAGACACCAGCTGTGGGATCTTGCTATTGAACCCAGGTTATGGAACTAGTAAATGTCTGAGACAGGATTCCGACTGAGGTGTTCCCTGGCCCTGTGTCTGGCATTTGAGCCACTGCATGGCTTAAATACATCAATTACTTAACAGAACTCCATCTGGGATGGACACAGGGCTTGGGATGGTTTTATTGAGTATAAACATTGATCCCAGGTAACTACCAGTCCCCCTGTACTTTACAGAGCCGTAAGCCACCATTCTAGGGCTCTCTGTGAGCTTTACAACAATAAACTTGTGCCCTCCAAGCAACTTTACATGACAAATCGACCAAGGGGAAGACAGCAACCCCAGGGCTCCCTGAGATGAAAGACTGGCCCAAGGAGAGAAAGGAACAGGCGGAACCCAAGTGCTGGCCCTGCCCTTACCGTTTGTGAGACCTTGGACAAGTAATTTGCCATAACCCTTAGGTGCTTCTATTTTTTATCTGCAAAATGACATTAGATTTGATGGCTGTTAGACTGTGCTCCCATGATTAGAATGCAGTGTCCGTGGGGAATAACTGTGCCATCTTGTGGGTTGGCACAATGAAAGGAACACGAGCTCTGACATCAGAGGGCCTCAGATTATGCCCCTGACCCTTGCTGCTTGTGTGGCCTTCAGTTTTCTCATCTAGAAAAGAGTTAAAAGCCCGCTATCTCTTCCCTTCACTGCCAGAGTCATCATCCTGTTTTAATTATTTGTCCTTGTCAGCTAACGCTAAGATCAATTGCTTAGGAATATAAATGCTCTCTAAATTTCAGTGTCTTAGCACAAAGTCCCGGTCACCTCACCCTAGTTCTGGCCCCGACTTCTGGTCCTGTAGGTCCCACTCTGGTGAAAGAGGGAAATGAGCTTCCAGCCTCTGCCCTCCTACTCCAGGTGACAGAAACCAGGGAGGCAACAACTTTTACAAAGGTTTGATGAAAAGTACCTGCCACGGCCAGGCTTAATCCAAAAAGTGGGCAGAAAACCTCAGGGTCTCCGTACGGAACCCCGGGTTACACCGTGTGGGACAAATTGGAAGCCAAAGGAGAATAAATCATAACTGACATTCAGAGAGCACTTTGACATCTGCTGAGAGCTTTATGTACCATCTCCGGGTACGTGGGAAGGCAGGCTTAAATTCCATCCTGGCTGCTTCCTACCTGGGGGAATTGGGAGAAATCCCATCACCTTCTGGAGCTCGGTTTCCTTTTCTGTACAAAGGATCGTATTCTATGCTCTCTTAGGGCTCTTCCTTCTCTAACTCTGACCATATGACCAAGGGTCCTTCTTGTGCCTCAGTTTTTTATTCTGTTAAAAGAGTATTGAACCAGATCACCTCCTGGGTCTATGTCTTCTCCATCTATATTTAGGACCTTGAAGTTTTGAGCCTCAAAAGCACCCAGTGAGGGAGGTAACGTGTGTTATTATTATCCCCATTTTATAGAAATTTTCATAGAAACCCAAACTCAAGAGGGTTAAGTGATTCGACCCCATAGATATGAGTGTCCAAGATAGGCTTTGAACGGAGGTTTCCTCCCTGGATGGCCAGCATCCCATCCTCTCGCCACCCAGGCAAGTTTAACCCTGAGCCAGATGTCATCCGCTCCATCTTTCCTAAAGCAGGGTTGACCTCCTTCCTTCCATAGCCTGCCAATGGGGCTCGGAGCGTTCAAATTATCACTGGTTCCTAGATCCCACTAAATAACAAACAGATGGGCCATATCAGCAAAACACACATTTCCCAGCTCATCAATCACGCTTTAAAAGTCTGCTGAAAACTCTCTATGAATGAATGCTAAATGAGGCCACAGTCTTGCAAGGAGGGAGCCAAGAAAACGCATGTTCTTTATCAGCCACGATGTGGGGCATCCAGAAGAAGGAACTCCAGTTCTCCTGGCAAGCTCTCCCAAGGCAGGGAAGAGCCTTTGACCCATTCACGGGCAGCTGGATCTACTCCAAGCCACAAGGGAAGAGATGAAGAGAAGAAAAAGCAGGCTCAGGATTTGAATCCAGGGCCTCTCATTCCAAACCTCACGCTCCTTCTGCCCACTTGGCCTGTGTTATTCTCTAAAGATACAAAGAAAGCCCCAAAATGTGTTCCCTGCCCTCAAGAATCTCCCGTTCTAAATGGGGCATGCAGCGTACAATCGGCTGCATACACACGAGATTCTGCCGTGTAAATGGAAGGCAAGGGAGAACAATGTCAGAAGGAGGGATCAGTGGTACATGAGCCTTAGAGAAAATAGAGTTGACTTGGAGGCAGAGAGAGAAAGAGAGAACCAGGAGACAAGGGTGAGGGAGGAAAGTTCCAGGGAGGTGGAAACCAGAACAAAGACACAAAGTGGGGAGGTGGCCTACTGAGGTCTCCCTAACTCTTACTTTCTGTAATTCAGTGAAAAAGAATACAAAGAAGTCCCAGTAGACGCCAACAAGTTGGTTGGACTTGGGGGAAAATGTCAGTAAGATCCAAATGGGATCAACATGAATCATGTCATGGGAAAGCAGCAAAAGATCTTACTCTCCCCATTTTTACAGATAAAGAAACTGAGGCAAAGTGAGTCAAAGTGACTTGATCAAATCCTTCGTTGCCTCTTCTCTAGTAGTATCTTACATGGCAGGGATAAGACTAGACATGTGATTTCAGTGGTATAAAGAAATCCCAGGTAAGGAAACAGTCTTCATCAAAGCTTCTCTGCCACTTGGAGTCATAGAGAGTTGCCTAGAGCATTGAGGGGGTTCAGCGATTTGCCTGGCACCATACAAACACCTTATACCAGAGATGGGACTTGAATCTACGTCTTCTTGGTTTTGAGGATGGCTTGCTCTCCACTGTACTATACCGATTGGGCACATGGTGGGCGTTTGTTTGCTGAATGAAATGCTAAACCCTCATGAGGTCTCCCTGTCAGCCTTTGTTCTGAGTTCTGAGCTGTTCCATCCCACTGCTTAGAAATAACTGAACATTTCGAGAATCCACTAGAATGCAAAATAAAGATGCAGAAAGATCAGAGAGTGTTCCATTTCTGACTTGGTATTCCCAATACCTGGCATAATGCCTGGAACATAGAAGGTGATTAATAAATGGTTGTTCATTGATTGAGCTGTAATTTTATCATGTGGATCATCCCAACCCCTTTCTTAGATTCGTAGAATTAAAAAAAAATTTTAAACATGAATCAATCTCCATAACTTTTATTAGCAATTAGGCTCATCTGTCTCTTTTTACAAAACTATTCATTGATATAGACCAAAGTTTATAACCAAGCTTGCAATATACTACAGTTGGTTAATTTTTCATAGCCTCAGGAATTTATTTATTTATTTACAAGCATATGCATGGGTAGTTTTTCCAACACTGACCCTTACAAAACCTTTTGTTCCAAATTTTCCCCTCCTCCCCATCCCCTCCCCTAGCTGGCAGGTAGTCTAATACATGCTAAATATGTTGAAATACATGTTAAATCCAATATATGTATACATATTTATACAGTTATCTTGCTGCACAAGAAAAATCAGATCAAGAAGGAAGGAAAAGAAAAACTGAGAAAGAAAACAAAATGCAAGCAAATAACAAGAGAGTGAGAAGGCTATGTTGTGTTCCACAGTCAGTTCCCATGGTTCTCTCTCTGAGTATAGATGGCTCTTTTCATCACTGAATAAGTGAAACTGGTTTGAATCATCTCATTGTTGGAGAGAGCCACGTCCATCAGAATTGATTGTCATATAGTTTTGTTATTGCCATGTATAATGATCTCCTGGTTCTGCTCATTTCACTTAGCATCAGTTCGTGTAAGTCTCTCCAGGCCTCTCTGAAATCATCCTGTTGGTCATTTCGTACAGAACAATAATATTCCATAACATTCATATGCCATAACTTATTCAGCCATTCTCCTACTGATGGGCATTCGCTCAGTGTCCAGTTTCTGCCACAAACATTTCTGCACATGTGGGTCCCTTTCCCTCCTTTAAGATCTCTTTGGTGTATAATCCCAGTAGAAACACTGCTGGGTCAGAGGGGATGCACAGTTTGGTAACTTTTTGAGCATAGTTCCAAACTGTTCTCCAGAATGGTTGGATCAGTTCACAGTTCCACCAATAATGTATCAGTGTTCTAGTTTTCCAACATCCCCTCTAACATTTGTCTTTATCTTTTCCTGTCATCTTAGCCAACCTGACAGGTGTGTAGTGGTATCTCAGAGTTGTCTTGATTCCCATTTCTCTGATCAATAGTGATTTGGAACACCTTTTCATGTAGCTTCAAATAGTTTCAATTTCTTCATCTGAAAATTGTCTGTTCATATCCTTTGACCATTTATCAATTGGAGAATACCTTGAACTACTATAAATTGAGTCAATCCTCTCTATTTTTTTAGAAATGAGACCTTTATCAGATCTTTTGGATGTAAAAATGTTTTCCCATTTATTGCTTCCCTTCTAATATTGTCTGCATTAGTTTTGTTTGTACAAAAACTTTTTAACTTAATGTAATCAAAATTATCTATTTTGTGAACAATAATGATCTCTAGTTTTCTTTGGTAACAAATTTCTTTCTCCTCCACAAATCTGAAAGTCCTATATTCTTCTGATTTGTTTATTATCTCATTCTTTCTGTCTAGCTCATGAATCCATTTCTACCTTATCTTGGTATATGGTGTTAAGTGTGGGTCTAAGCCTATTTTCTGCCATACATAGAATTAAAAATTAAAGGAACCTTAGAGGCATCAAGTCCAGCTGCCTTATTTTAAGGCATAAGGAAACCAAAAGTCATACAGATAAAGGGAGTGAATCAGTGATTATTAGTTGCAGCAGCAACCAGATTTGAGCCCAGCTGCAGATCTAGTCTCTGATAAGTCTAAGAATGAAGCAGGTTGATAGTTTTCTGTCTTGGGAAGGGGCCACAAGAGGAAGAATTGGGGAACGTGTCGGGGCTAGATTTCTTAGCAGCAAAAATCCAAGGTTTGGGGGCCTCAGAACTACGCCAGCAGTCAGAAGTGCATGAAGCTGTAGGTGATCCTCCCCATTAATCTGGCTTTTTAAAATCACCCCATCTTGAGTCCTAACCTGGTCACCCCAGGAACAGATGCTGGAGTCTCTGTTTCTTGGCCTGTTTCCTTGATGGTCCCACCCTGGGGCCGCTGACAGCTTGAATCCCACTTCTTGTCTCTGCCAAGAGGAGAAACTCTTCTCTTTGGCTACTTTGATGCAGATGGTCTTTTCTTTACAGGCACTAAGCCAGGGGGGTATCTTGACAGTAGAGATTGGAAGGTTCACTAGCGAATTCTGCAAGGCTACGGGAGGAAAAGTCAATCTCTGGCTTCCATATTTGTCATGGTGTCAAATTTAGCTTCCAAATCAAGTGGGGAGAATTTGATTCAATCCAACTGAACAAACTAAATAGGATCATGTGCCAGGCCTTGGGCTGGATGCTGGAATTACAAGGTAAAAAAACCTTCTTAAGCAGTTTATGGTCCACTAAGGGGGCATATTATGGATACCCAACATTGATGTTTACTGTCTGTGGAAACTGGTCAAGTCACTTTTCTCCCAGTGCTTCAATTTCCCAACCTGTGATGTGATAAGGATTCAGCTTCATGCTTCTATTTTTAAGTTCCAGATCTATGCTGATGATATTTCCTCCACTTACCTACATCCCAAAGTTGTGAGAATCAAATGAGACAATATAGGGAGCATCCAGTCCCCCTCAGGCAAAGTGGGGAGGAAGATCCTTTTACTATGCACTTGATGGAGATGGGACCCTTGGGTGGCTGAAAGAATGCTGCCCAGGTTCCTGTATACCCAGTCAAGGGATTTTTATCAGTTGATTGCAGAGACACCTCAAGAGAGAATTTCTAAGGAAGCAAGGGTTGGGGGGGGTGGAGAGGAAGAAAGAAAGAGAGACAGAATCAGAAAGAGAGAAGAGAGACAGAGAGAGGGACACAGAAAGAAGGAGGAAGGAGAGGGAGGGGGAGAGATGGGGAAGAGAAAAAGAGAGAGAGGAGACAGAGACAAAGAGAGAGATACAGAGACACTGAGAGACGTACAGAAAAGCAGAGATACAGAAAGACATAGAGTCAGAGAAAGAGACCAGATACCAGAGAAAGAAATACAGAGGGACAGAAGCAGATAGAGATAGACAGAGACAGAAACAAGTAGAAAAAAAGATAGAAATGAAACAAACTCCTGAATGGTGGCTGGACTCAAACTTTGAACATGTAGAGGAAGCTGGGCCCATCATGTCCCTTGACCTTCAGAGCTTACCACTTTAGAGAGCCCTGGGTAAAATAATTCTCTCTCCTGGTTTGATCTAAGAGCTTATCTCACTTCCAGTGGAAGAACTCATTTATTCTTGTGTATTCCACAATATACCCTGATCTGTAGAACTTGTTGAATTTCTACTTGATATTTTGCTTGGATAAATTGATTTTTGGGGCTTCCTGCTTTTTGTACTGGTTATTTGTATAAATGGTTTCTGGTGAGAAGGAGCTAAGGAGGCTGAGAGCTCCCTCCCTCCATAACAGAGATCAGAGAAATGGTTTTTCTTAAAAGCCTGGACTTTTAGATATTTTAGGTACAGCAAAGAGCTACGATTCTAGCCCAATACCCTCCTGCAGACAGAGGAGAGAAGAGGTAAAGTACTGCAGAAATACAAACTATCTTTCTTGTCCTCCATCACATATAATATGACCCAGATGTCCCATCTCTAAGACTTTGTACAGACTGTATCCTCTGCCTGGACTGCAATCTTTCCTCAACTTTGCCTCCTTAGAATGCCCAGTCTCCTTCAAAGTGTCCCTTCCTCCACAATGCTTTCTCTGACCTCTCCCCATACCCTGTGAATCCTAGGGACTCTCCTGTACATACTGTTCCTCTTAATAGGGTATGGGATTATAGATTTAGAGGTGAGAGTAACATTAGAGACCACCTAGTTCAGCTCTTATTTTACTGGTGAGGCAACTGAAATTCAGAAATGGTAAAGGGACTTGTCCAAGCTCACTTAGGTACTACCAGAGCCAAAATCAATCCAGATCCTCCAGTTCCAGATCCAGCATTCTCTTCACTGAACTACATTGTCTCCTTGGGAACAAAAATTGTTTTTTCCTTTGTTGTTTATGTCCCTATTCTTTAAGCACAGAGCCTGGCACATAATTGGTGTTTAATAAATTCTTCTGGGTTGACTGATCAAAATGCAAACCCCTACCACAATAAGAGGCTCTAATTTCTTCACTCAAGTTTTCTAATACCTCATTGTCATGTGGAAGGGATTGGCCCTAAGTCCTCAAAGCCTGTGCCTGTACAACTCAGGTAGATCCCATGACATCACCTAGAACTCTTATCTTGGGTTTGGTAAAGGACTGGACACTTGCCCTCTGAGGGTCAACCTAGACAAGTTTGGAGAACCCTCCCTTGGGCCAAAGGAAGGTGAATTTTTTGGTTGACTGTTCAAATGTGGGTCCAGCATTCAGTCCGGCAAAAACCATTTATTAAGCATTTAGGATGTGCCAAACAGTGTGCTAAGTGCTGAGGATTAAAAAAAAGGCAAAAACAATTCCTGCCTTCAAGGAGCTCTTGTTCTCAGGAGGGAGATGGGTGAATAACTGGGTACTTACAAGATCTATGCAGAGTAACAGAAAACAATCTTTGAGGGAAGATACATTAGTGTGGGGGTGAATGGGAGGGAAGGGGTGATATAGGGCAGGCCTCTTGTAGAAGGGGGTTATGGATGACCCTTAGGAGGTTATCAGTTTTTCCTTAGGAGAAAAAATGAGGTTGACAAGAAGCCAAGGGAACTAAGAGGACAGATGAGGATAAAGAACATTCTATGCATGCAAGGCGTCCAGAACCAAAGTTCCCCCTCCTGGAATAGCACTGGTGGGTACAATGACACTGCAAAGTCTGGAAGCTTGAGAGCCATTGCAAGGACACCACCCAGGAGCACTGGCCTTGCCAGCACAGTCCTAATGCAGAGTTAACAGCTGCTCCAAGAGTACCTGAGATAAGTGTCCTGCCTACAGAGTCTAATGTTGACCGGTTCCAGGCACAGCAGCCTGTATTGAATTGGGGGAAAGATTATTACTGTCTGTTCATAGGATCATCAATCTAGAGTTGGAAAAAAACAATACTCCCATTTTATAGTTGAGGAAACTGAGGCTCAGGGAATGAAATGTCTTTCCCAAAGTCATACAACCAGCACAAGTTGGAGATGGGAGTCAAACACACCCAGGTTTCTCCTGGCCCTAAAACTAACATTCTTGTTATGATACTCTCCTGCTTGAGGGAAACACAAATTGAGGAGAGTCGATTTGCTAGTGCGTGAGGAGCAAAGATCATGTAGAACATGTTCTTTCTTTCTGTTCAACCTAGGAATTATTTGGGTATGGAAAGTTGGTTAGATTTATGATTTCCTCTGTATGGCTGGGGTGGGGATGAAACCTGTAACTTCCCAGTGGAGAAATGTCCTCTACTGGTGTTAACCTATTTTTAACTTATAATTTGAATGAGTTTCCTGGGATTGTTGACAATTAAATGACTTGTCCAAGGTCACAAAATCAGTATGTGCCATGGGCTAGATTTGAACCCAAACCTTCTTGCCTCTGAAGCCATCTCTTAATCTACCGTAGAACTTTACTTCAAAGTGGAATTTAAGGGGAGAAACTTTTCATTTTTGTTTTCATGCCCTCAGCACCTCACATGGCACCTTAAAATGATTCTTGTTGAATTGAGCGAGTGGAAAAACTGAGGCTCAGAGAGGTACAATGATTGTTATCAAGAACATACAGACATTAGGGAGCAGAAGCACAAATGAAGGCCAGATCTTCTGACTCCAAACACAGGGCTATGTTGTCCATCAGCCTTGCCTGCCTTCATTCCCCATCCTCACTCCCAAACTCATCTAGGTCAGGGCAAGGAGACGTCTTCCATTTCTCTTTCATGGTTCCTCACCCCCTCCCATCCTGCCCCTCCACTTAGGAAACATGAGTTGTGTTTTGGCCTGTACAAAAGTTCCTGCTGAATTTGAAGCCCAGAACCAAGTGAGCTATAACCAGTGGGCTATAAATCTGACTTGTGTGCTTTCTTCCTGCCTGGCTGGCTGTCACTCATGGAATGGCAGCTCTCCATTGATTTTATTTTTATATTTTGGGGGTTATGGAAGAACTCTGTGCCCAGATTCCCTTCCTATCAGAGTGGGCAGGGAATTGTGACAGTCTGAGGGAAGAATATATGCCTGCTTGTAAATCAATGTCAGAGAAGCTCTTGAGAAAAGCAGAACTCTGACCTGGAGAAGGAGGAGCTGAGGAATCCAGGCTCTTGCTCCCTGTCCTGCTAGCTGGGCTTCCGCAGAGGAGGTGCTTAGGACTGCCCTGAATTATGACATGAATTTCCATTAAGCTCTGATTTCATGGGGGCTGGCGCTGTTCTTGGCTTGGAAGACCAATTCTATCTGCTTGATGAAAGATCTGCCTGGGAGTGAGGGTAAGGGTGTTAGGATGACAATGATTTGATAAAAAGAATGTATTAAACTTCAGGAGCATCCCAATATTGGGGTTTGTTTCCAGATTGAGGTAAGAAACTCAGGTTGATTGGATAAATGAATATCTAGTGAGACTGTAAACCCTTCTCTTATGGCCCCAAGCAGTGCTCCTGATTTCAGTACAACGGACAGTTCCCGTCTTCGGCTATTTCCTGTTCACCCATTGTCCTGTTCCTGAATTGAATGGTTTGGGCAAGTCACTTTAATCCCCTAGACTTCAGTTTACTTATCAATAAAAGACAGGGTTGATCTAGATGGTCTCTGAGGGACCTCTGAGTCTTTTCCATGTCCATAATAATAATAACAATAATAATAATATTTACATAATTATTTAAGGTTTGTAAAGTGCTTTTCCAAACATCATTGCTTTTCATAATACATGTATAATTAATCACACTAGATCTTCCATGTCAGAAATGCTAATCCTGGGGTCACGAGTTCATAAACTTGTTTTCTTGTATATTGTCACCCTATTTCAATTTATTGGTATCTTTGGTCATTCCCCTGTATGCTATTTTATGCAGTTAACAACATTATTCTAAGAAGGGACCCTTTAGTGCCAGCAGACTAGCCAAGGGAGCAATGGCACAAAGTTTATTGATCCCTGCTCTAGCTCTGTGGTCCTAGGGTCCTTGATTTATCCCGATGCTTAATGGCAGCCTGGCAAAGTACATAGAATACTGTACTTAGAGTCAGAAGAAAAAATGGACTTTCCTTCATTTTGTGGTAGAAGAGAGACCCCTGGTATGGAGTCAGAAGACCTAGGTGCTAATACATGTCTTGACTGGGTCCCACCTGTGTGTATCGGGCGAGTCATTGCACCTCAGTTTCCTCACCTTTAAAATGAAGGGTTGACCAAGATGACTTTTGAGGTTTCTTCCAGTTCTAAAATTATCATCTCACAATCCTGCCTTTGCACTAGCTAAATGCTCTTGGGCTAATCTCATCACCTCTTCCCTTCAGCTGCTGTTTCCTCATCTATAAAATATGAATACTTTCCCCACAGGATTGCTGTGAGGTTCAGATGAAATAATATATTTGTCAGTTCTAAAACACTACATAAATGTCAGCTGTAATAGCAACAGCAATACTAATATTTTCCCAATAAAGCTTAGTCATTTCAGTTGTGTCCCATTTTCCGGGCATTTTCTTGGCAAAGATACTGGAGTGAATTGCCATTACTTTAACTGAGGCAAACAGGGTTAAGTAACTTGCCTGGAGTCACACAGCTAGCAAGTGTCTGAGGTTGGATTTAAACTTGGGTTTCCCTTACTCCATCTACTAATTTTCCCAATACTCCTCATAATTGGTATTGTGATTGGGGGAAGGAACCCATAAGAAGGGACTCACTTACAAAGAGCAAGATGGGAAGAAAAAAGAAGTTGAAGGCATCTCACTCTCCTTTTTTCCTGGATTTCATTCATTTCTACATTTGTAGACCTGCAGGCCTTTAGGAGAGCAGGAAAGGCTTGCAACACCATATCTAGAACTTAAAGTGATGGCCAGTGGCCATGCCCAAATCGATATATCTCAACTTCTACATTTGCAAACCACTGGGCCAAGTAATGCTCTGTTCCTTGGACAGCGGCTAACCAAACAAGCGTGTTCTTTGTAATGACTTTCATTCAAGGGCTTCATGGAAACTGCCTGCCATGGCTGGGACTCTACTGGTGAGTTCTGAGGCCTTTTGACTTGTTTGATGTTTCAAAAATTAGTTCATCGGGTATTTTTAATGATTCTTCACAAGTGGGAAGGAGGTAGAGGGACTGATGACTGAATTTGGGTCACAGACGGAGTAAGAGGTCCCCGTGGTTAGGTGAACTGGAAACTGTTACTGCGAAAATAAAGCCAAGGTCAGGGTAAAGTGAGGCTGAAGCCCTTGGGAAAATGGAGACAGGGACTGATTCCTCATGGCATCAGGTAAACAGAGCAGGCAGAGGAGAGGTATCAGGAAGGAACCCATAGTAGACAGTAGGAGGGACTGAAAAGGGAATGGTTAGCAAATCACAATAGAAGGAGAGAAACCAAAAGAGTAGGAAGGCAATGTAGACTAAGGTCAGATGCAGTAGAGGGTCTCCTAGGCAGGAAAGTTGGTTCAACGAGCTTCTCGTGAATTCCCATATTTCACAGACAATTCAACAACTTTGGCAACAATGCTAATTGGGTTTCCTATATCTTATAGCAAGAAGGAAGTAGAAATTATACTGACACACATTAGTCAAAACCGGGAGCAGATCCAATATGAAAGTGAGGAAATAAAATCATTAAGAAGGTGGTCAGAGAAAGGGTCTTGGATTTCTCAACCTGGGCTAGGATGATGGGCTCTTGGAGCAGGAGAACATGAAGCTAACAAGGGTTGCCCAACATATATTTGCTAGGAAACTGATAACAGTTGACATTTCTAGAACACTGTGAGATTTGCAAAGCACTTTATACATGTTATATCTCCTTTGTTTCTGGCACAATGTCTGACACTTAATAATATTTTCTTCCTTCCTTTTTTCTTTCCTGCAACAAATCTGCAAGGTAGAATCTCCTGGTATTATGATGGTTAGATTTCTGCATAGAAAACTGAAGCTCGGAGAAATGTCTTCCTTGAAGTCCAGTAGGTAGGATTCTAACCCAAGTTGTTCTTGACTCTAAAGGCTGAACATTCTTTCCATTAAATTACCCTTCCTCTTTGATGCAGACGGCCTTCAGCTGAAAATGTAGGGGAGAAGGAACCTTCTTATATATATCAGCTCAGCCCGATGCCCCAGGAGTATGACATAGGAAGAGCACCAATAGATCAGTCCTGTAATTCACTGGAAACCACCAACATCCAAGGGGGCGGGGGCAGTAATAATTCTCCTGCCTTCAGATGTCGGGACACAAATGCATATTATGGGGAACAAGCTGGGTGAGAGGAGCTCGGTGCAGGAAGGTTAATTCAACCTCCTAGATATCAAAGGCACTTAATGGGATGTGACTTACGATGGGAATGCAGCAATAGAAAGTCACTTGATTCAAAAGGAGCAGATTAGATAAAAGGGATGGCAGAACAGCACAGTATATCAAAAGGACTTGCTTCTGTGAGGTGAGCCTTGAAGGGGGCCACAGGGTGGGGAGCACAGGAGAACATTTGGATGAGGATCAGTGGAGAGAGAAACAGAAACAATATGGCGATAGGAGTATATTACAGACCATCTGACCAAAGGAAGAAAATGACTGATGAGTTCTAAAAGCAGATCACACGTCTGGCATGAAGAGGAGGGAAAGGAGTGATGGAGACTTCACCTTTCCAGACATCTGTAGGAGTTCTCTTTCTGATAAAAATGGAGCCAATGGGGGAGATCCTTGGCTCATCCCTCTCCCCTCCTCAATGATTGTTCTATTCTTTTTTTGTTGTTAATCAAAAGATGCTATTTATTGCTTATTTTTTTATTATACGTTTTATTTACAAGCTATATACATGGGTAATTTTTCAGCATTGACAGTTGCAAACCCTTTTGTTCCAACTTTTCACCTCCTTCCCCCCACTCCCTCTCCCAGATGGCAGATTGACCAATACATCTTAAATATGTTGAAGTATAAGTTAAATTGATTGTTCTATTCTTTAAAGCATAGAAGAAACACTTGGTGCTCTTTGATATCACAAAGTCAGAATTCTTATGCTGCTACATACGGTCTCATTGACTTGGGCAGGAAACTAATTACTTCTCTTGGTCTCAGTTTCCTCATCTGGAAAATGAGGGAGCTGGACTGAATGATAAGTGTCCAGCTCTAAATATATTTCCTCCTTCAAAGCCTCTATTATGAATCTGTCCTGACCAATAAAAAGAGGAACCTTGAGAGGAAGTGACAATATCAAAGATTATAGAACTTAGAGCTAGAAAGGGCTTGAGTGACTACCTAGTTTTCCTTGTTTTATTCATGAGAAATCTTTTAAAGTTCAAGTAAGTGGAGGACCTTGACACATTATACATTCAGGTAACAAATAAGTGAGCCATTTTAAGAAGGAAGGGGAAAAGTAAGGAATAGTGATCTTGAGCAAGTCACTTCTCTTTAAAGCTCTGTCTATAAAAGAAAAAGATTGAACAATGAGATGGACCAAATCAGTTCCATTTGTTCAATAATAAATAGAACCAGCTACACCTAGCGAAAGAACTCTGGGAAATGAGTGTGAACCACTACATAGCATTTCCAATCCCTCTGTTATTGTCGGCCTGTATTTCTGATTTCCTTCTCAGGTTAATTGTACATTATTTCCAAGTCCGATTCTTCTTATGCAGCAAAATAACCATATGGACATATATACATATATCGTATTTAATTTACACTTTAACATATTTAACATGTATTAGTCTGCCTGCCATCTGGAAGAGGGGATGGGGAGGAGGGGAAAAATTGGAACAAAAGGTTTTGCACTTGTCAATGCTGAAAAATTACCCATGCATATATTTTGTAAATAAAAGGCTATAATAAAAAAAAAGGATTGAATGTGAGGAACTCTAAAGTCACTCCCAGCTCTAACATTCAGTGATGATATACTGTGAAATAGTATTATCAGATTTTAAATTGTCCTGAGAAAAACTAATTTGGATCCCATGGCTTAAAATTTTACAGAGGAAGTGGGTTTGGGATGCTTCCATGAATAAAATTCTAATAAACACAAATTATTCTGATAAGGGAGAAAAACAAAAACTATCTGAAAAGTTTGGTGTGGATAACCAGGAAATTAATCTGAGTAAAGGTTATAGTCTTTTAGGTTTTGTGGTGAGGATAGAAGGGTAGAGATCTTAGATCACTAGATGGAGTTGGCAGAGAAAGCTTGAAGTACCGATAACGTCCTAAGGCAAGTAGAGAAGGGCACTGATGGGGATCAACTCAAGCTTACAGTCCCATCTCTGTGGAGACCTTGAGTAACCCTATATTACTTACTATATCTAATCAGAAAGTCAAGTTATGATGTCAACCCCCCAGGTTAAATTTCCCCTATAAATCTGATCATGACCCTCACCATCTCTGCTGCTAACCCTTTGGGTTAGCCCACCATAGCATTCTGCTTTGTGTTGACTTTCTCCTCAGCCCCTCTCCTATACCTCATTTCCTTCTTATAACTAACTAACTCTGTGGATTTTGCCTGTAAGCCAATGGTATAATCCCACCTAACAGCGTATTCCCTTTCTCCTGGTAAATTGTGAGTTCCACTAGGGACCTTGTCTTTTCCATTGTTAATTGTTAAAACCCTTTTCCTTGTTAACTAGATACTCTGCCAAGTCTATTTCATATTTACCACTCCCGATATCTATTTTTACCTCTTCATTTTGTCTCTTCTCATAAAAAAAACCTATCTTTTGGCAAAGGAGAAAGCTACTGTGAGTTCTTCACATGACCAAACACTAGCATCTCATCAGAAGGTTTTCCATGGAGGGGGACAGAGAGAAGATGTTCTTGTACAAGTCATAGAGTGAGGGCTGTAATTTCTGTGAAAGAAAAGCTCCTGGACCAAGAAAGAGCCAGAATTGAGGAGCAGCAAGAGAGATATCTACAACACAGAGGAGCAAACCCAAGCCTTGCTCATCATTGATAGGGTGGACTATGTAGACTTGGGAAAACAGGGGGTTTGGTTCCCTTACAACTCCAAGATCTTTCTACTCATGGGGGTGGGGAACCCACTGTTCATGAAGTGAGGCTCACTTTGGGAGATAGATTGTTACTTCTCTGTTATTATGCTTCTTTCCCCCTGTAAGAATTCCCTACATAAAGTAGTACTAGGGATTACAAAGATCCCTAAAATCATTGGAAAGGGAGTGGATTGCCTGACTGTAAATTGATTCAACTGTGAATCTTTCAAGGTTTATTTTTGTTTTGTTGCAGTTAAATAAAATCTATTCAATTCAGTGCTTTATTAAACCGGATGCTTACATGGGAGCCAAGGGTCCTTTTTGTTCTCATTGTAGAAACCTAGAATAGAGACAAATTCTGATATTGCCAGGGAAATCCTGAGTGGGGACAAAAGTAAAAAATATGATTATATGAGCTGTCCCCGTGATTGTACCCGGTAGGAAAAACGGAGCTTTTTTCTAGGCTGTGTATTACTCCATCATCCTCATTCTCATCACAATTCACATTTATATATCAGCTTATAATTAAAAAGCACTTTCCTTATGCTGTGTTTGGGGTTCAGCACCAAATGTTGAGATTGACGTAGGCGCCATTGATATAGGGGTTCAGTTCACAATGGCTGTTCTCTTTGCCTAAAGGTAGATTTATTTAGGAGAAGAGGTTACAGACAAAATGAAGAGATACAATAGACACCAGGGATGATAAATATGAAATAGAATCGGGAGAGTAATAAGGTTACCAAGGAAAGGAGTTTGGAAGAATCCATTAAAGGAATATATCTTGAGGTGGGAGTATATTTCATTGACTGGCCAGCTAAACTTGTGGAGGGATTTAGCATCTTAAAAGAGTTAATTACAAGAAGAAAGCCACACTAAGGCATTTTGGGGGGATGAGAGAAAGAATGAGGGATAGGGGAGCCTGGGGGGGGGGAAAGTCATCATGAGGCAGAATGCTGTGGGGGCTTACCCAAAGAGGATTCAGCAAAGATGTTATAGCCATGGACAGATTTGTAGGGGAAATTTAATGTGGGGAGAGTGCGGGGCAGGGGGGATGAGGGGGGATTGTTGATAAAACTAGGATTTCTAAAGACAGCAATCTGGGGCTATCCACCACCTCCAAAGAGGGTGGGACTGTAAGATTGAACTGATCCCCAGCAGTGACCTTCCCTGCTTGCTACAGGGTATAGACTGAAGAGATTGCTCTTTTTCTGCCAACCCCCCTAGTTACTCAGGACCTCATCACTTACAACTAATTCTGTGAAGTCAGACAGATTCCCAAATGGAGATGTGTAAATGGAGGAATAATAGTGGATTGCTTTGGGGTTAGCATTACAAATAAATAATGGACAAAATATCAAACTCCACGCTATTTTGTATAATGCCAATTTCAGCTTCAGAACTAGAAAATTAATGGGCAGTCAGGTCAATCCATTGGCTGAAAAATGGAAGCCCTCTATCAGATATTCCAATATGGTTAAGAGTGTAAACTTTCAACAAAGGAAGTATCCTTTTCCTATTCAATCCATCTTCTCCCAGGCTGTTTGTCCATATGTCATAGGATGTTGTTGCTTTTTTCTTTTTCAAAGTGAAACTTTCTAAACTGATGTTGGTGAAGGATTTAGAAGAGCCCTGAAGGGCTCATTTTCCCACACAATCCACCTGAGAAGCAGAACATACTCCGAATTCTGAGTGAACAAAGTAATAAGAGAAAAGCTTGGCTTTGCTGCCAGACCTGCAATTTTCTGAAAGATTTTGGGTAAGCCACTTCCTTTCCTTGGTTTAGAAAAGAGGGAGATCTAGAAAGAGCTAGATTCCTTTTAGCTCTAGGGGGACAGGGTTTTTGACTTGGAATCAGGAAGACTGGTTTAAATCTTGTTTCAGACACTTCTGAGCTTTGGGACCCTGGGCAGGTGACTTAAGGTCTCTCTATATATCAGTTTCCTCATTTTTATGTGGGACAGCTATGACCCCTACCCGAATTAAAATCAGAGACTCTCAAGGCAGAAAAGCAAAAAAGGATTTATTACAATCTCACCAGAAAGGGCAAATTCCAACAGATAAGGTGTCATCAGTAAAGGCGTGCAAAGCACAAACTGCAAAACACAAGATTATATAAATCCTAACACAGAAGCAATCCCCTTTCCCTGGCCCTTCTTCTCAATGACTCCCATTCTAACTCAAAAAATCTACCCCAGAGACAAAGAATACTAGTCAATAATACACCCTTTATTGTATTAGGTACTTAAATTCAAATGAAAAGCTGGGGAGGGCACAAGAGGGGGATGTAAATTTATCTAAGATAATCAAATATTCGCAGCGCAGCTATAGCTCAACTTGTTATTGCAAAGTCTCAAGTCATAATTAGGGCATAAGTCAAGACCACGGTTCTTATGAGAGTCTTCAGCTCAGTTAATGCCATTCAATGCCTCCTTTTATTTATTAACCTTTGAAGACCTCTCACACCCTTCTCAATACAATTCCTCAACCATCCCTCTTCAGTCTCCAATCCCTCTGGGCCTAGTCTACTGACAAATCCAATGCCTTAATTATTTGACAATGGCATGGAGTCTAATGAGCCTATTCAGCATATAAATTGGGCTTCTGGGGTATCCCCAACTCCCATCTGGGGGCCACCTATGACCCCAACCATTGCATCCCCAGTCATTGGAGTAGGTAATCCTTCACAATTAAAGATGGCTAATCGTGAAAGTCAGCAACCACAGAAACGCTAAAAGTAACAGATATATTTATTCATCTAGTCCCAGAAAGATGACTAGGTCAAATACTCACTTACCTACTCATTTAAGATAAAATGATCACATATTTTCAGATTGAAAACTGCAAGATTTTAAATACTTAAATACTGCTGACCACTTGCTCTGATTATAGAATCTTGCTACAAAAGGAAAAAGTAGGGATATGATTATAATAGCATCAAAACTGGTCCTTCAGGCCTGAAACTCAGAACACAAACATGGCTGGATGAAGACTCCTTAGCTCAGTTTGACTTTAGGTAATTATATGCAGTAATAGTTCCACATTATAGCCAGACTCAGGAATAATCAGATGGGTTCTTGTTCAAAGGAACACCATTGAGAAACTGAGTCAGAAGGATCCCACCTTAAGTGGAGACCAAGATTGTCCTCCCAACTCTTGCACAGATACAAACCTTCACCTGTAACATATTCTTCTGATAGCTTGTGGCATATTTCTTTCAGATGGTGTGTTACTGACTTGATGGTCCATCAGACAATCATACCTGAATTCAAAACTTCAAATAATATCAGCTACAGTCCCAAGGGATTTTATCTCAAACAGCAAGACTCATTAATCAAAGCTTCAGGTGAATTTAGCTCTCAATGATCACATAGGTATTGACTATAGACTTACATTGTTAGCAGTAGGTGATTCATCCTGTAAAGTTCACAGCTTATCTTCATATATATCTAAGTAGATGGTTTTAAATGTAATATTACACAAATCATTTTACTTAAAATGCTCAATAACCAATTTATAATAAAACATGTACAGTAATTAACCATGTTCCAAAGGACAAAGACATAGACCATTATTCTCAGAATCTCCCTAAACAATGGGAACAGCTTTAAGATGATTCAATACAAATTAAAACTCACATAGAATATAGAATAGAGAAATGAGTGGGACTGTCCTGATTTGTCATTAAATAACTATCAGAATTAACATTAAAATGAATCATTTCTTCATAAAAATGTTAATTCAACTTCCTCTAACAGAGGAATCCCTCAAAATAACAGGTACAATACAAATATTGTTAAAATTCCTCTAAGATCAATTAATCTCCCCTCCCACCAAAACATTCCTAATTGCCTGGTGCAAAATCAGTTAGTTATAAATTGTCCTTAACAGTCCATTCTTGACATTTCTCACAGGTCCATTAATCCTGGTGCTCTTAGCCTCTGGACTGCAGTTTCGGTCATCCTGGAACCGCAAACTCCAAAGGTGTTATGTGGGCCAGCAATCCTTGCTTCCTGAAAGCTGAAAGGGATGAGGACACTGCCAGTATATAATTCCTTAAAAATGTGTTCTTTGTTTCAAAAGAGGGTATTTCCCTTTCCTCTCTCAAAAAGAGTCAACCAAATAGCATCTCATATGAGGAAAGTCTCAGGTCACTTCTGGGGACAGTTCTAACTCTTTAACAAAGCAATAGGCAAACATTTGGTCAAAACAATTTAGTCTGTAACATCAATTTGTTATTCTGTTTAAGAACCTGATGCTTTCCACTTTCTCCACTGATCCATTCATTTCATCCTGGCGGATGACCAGGTGTATGGAATTGCCATTCAATTTGCAATCCCTCCCCATTATTTCTTATAAAATCTTAGAAATAAAGTATGTTCCATTATCAGAATCATTAGTCTCTACCAATCCACACTTAGATACAATTTATTTCAATGTTATTCCTCTATGGCCTCTTAAGGCAGCAGAGCTCAGGGGAAAGGTTCCCCCCATCTTATCAAATGGTCCACTACAACCAGTAAATATCTCAGTTCTTCCCTATCAGAACTAGTCCTTCCTCTCTTTACCTAAAAGCTACTTGCCTAAGTCCAATTTTGAACAAAACAAGTGCTTTTAAATCCCAAATGGCCTTTTTCCTTTGTAATTCAGCTGACTAAGAGAAACATAGAAGACAAAAACACAGGCACATTCTCTCTCTGTCTCTCTCTATCTCTCTGTGTGTCTTTCTAAGTCTGTCTCTCTGTCTCTGTTTCTGTTTCTGTCTCACACACACACTCCTTTTCTAAATCAGTCAAGCTCCTGTTCTCAGTCCCTTCTTGGAGTGAAGGCAAGGAGGGTAATTCCAGAGTCACAGCCCTCTGGCTGGGGGCATGCAAATTGTCTCAAGACTGCATAGTCACTCTAAAGGCTCCTTTGAACTTATACACAACCCTCCAGGGGATCTGAACTTTGGCCAAAAGACAGTTCTGTTGGGCACCTGCTCAAACAAAACAATAGTATTTAATCATTTTCTTTTTGTCCTTCTCTGAAAATTTTGGTATTTCATCCCAATTCTTTCTAAAGGGTTATGTCCCAGGACACCAGATAGGTTTTTAGAGTTGGCTTCTTTAGATAGTTCCTTTTCTATGGCTCACAGTATCTTTTCCTCTTTGATTGAAGACTTACTTGGGTACTAAAGGGAAATAGGAGTACCCTTACAGACTTGAACTGATTAAAGTCTCCCAGTCACCCAGGCAGCTCACCAGTTCTTATCAAAGGGAAAGTATTCTTATCAACTCTAACCTTTTACAGTCTCTCTCACCTCATCAGTTTCTTGCCTACCTGGGTTATTGCCCTACCTGGTTTAACTTAACTTGATTGCTTCCAAACTTTTATCTGCAGATTTATCTCCTGACTCTATTTAATCCTCTAACTTTGCTAACCCACTTAATTCCATTTTTGCTTTCTCCAAATGTTTCTCTTCAGAAATTTACCCGATCAGAGCAAGAGTTCTCCAGTCTAGTCCAAGGACCATTGAAGAACTTTCCCGAGGACACATATCCAAGGTTTTGGTATGGAAGGGACCTTTTATGAACAGGAGATATCCTGGATGAGCCCCCAAAACTGTGTGAGATAGCTATGATCTCAACCCAAATTAAAATCAGAGATTCTCAAGGTAGAAAAGCAAAAAAGGATTTATTAGAATCTCACCAGAAAGGGCAACTTTCAACAGACAAGGTGTCATCAGTAAAGGAATGAAAAGCACAAATTGTAAAACACAAAATTATATAGACCCTAATTCAGACTCCCCCCCCCCCCCTTTCCTGGCCCTTCTTCCCATTGGCTGGGAGTCTGAAATTTCATTCTGACCTGGAAATCTATCCCAAAGACAAGAAACACTTATCAATAACACACTCTTTACCATTATCAGGTACTTAAATGCTAATGAAAAGGGCAGGGCAGGGGGAACAGGAGGGGAGTTTAAGATAATTTAGCATTTGCTGCTTTTAGCTATAGCTCAACTTAATATTGCAAAGTCTCAAGTCCCAATAAAGGTATAAGTCTAGGCCACATTCTTATGAGAGCTCTTCACTCAGTTCATCCCATTCATTTGTTAAATAAGGGGGTTGAATTTGAAGGCATCTAAGGTCATTTCCAGTTCTAAAGCTATGAGCATGTGAGATAATATGAAGACTGATGAAGACTGAATACAAAAATAGCTCACATACAGGAAACATCAAGAAGAAAGGAGATTAGGTGTGGTCAAGAAAGTTACTGACCAATCCAAGACTTCAAATTCATCCCCCATTTCTCTTCCCCCCCCCCCCCCCCATTTAACTAGAATAAGACTACTGGGGCTTTGCTCTAGGGTTTTAAATTGGGGGAAGGGTACAATTTCTACCTAGTCCATCAATCCTCCTCCTCGGCAATCCCCCAGTCTAGGAATAAACTCCTTCCATCTTGGCAACAAAGAATCCTCCCATTTTCCTAGAGTAGGCTTCCCCCTTAGGTGCTGCTGGCCTAAGGCACAAAGACTGCTCATTTGTAAAGAGCTCCGTATTTCCCCTTCTCTCATCTAGTGTGGCAGAGGTTTGTGTGCAAACAAACAGAGCATAACCGGTGGGTACATCTCTAGTCAGGCATGGAGAGAACAAAGGCTGATTGCATTTACATTCCAAAAGCAAGGAAGAGGGACCAGAAGGTTCAGCCTCATTACTATTATTATTTCTCTTTTTCTTTCTTCTCTCTCTTTTTTTTAAATTTCATTTTAGTGGAAAGAAAACTTCCTCATTTCCCATTTCAGCTCACTGAATTATTCATCAAAAATGTTCTGCTGGTATTTTCTTGTCTGCCAGCGAGCTCTAAGATTCCAGAAATGCCTCTTTGGTCTTGAGTTGTAATCAGAGCAATTAGCAGCCCATTAAAGATCTTAGCATTCGGATCAGATGCAGAGCCCCCAGTTGGACCCCGAAGAAGAGAGACCTTCAGGGGCTTTGTGCTTTGGGAAAGGGGGAGCCCCTCACTCGAAGAGCCCCTCACTGGAGCTTCACTCAGCTGCTTCCATTCAGGAAGTATTTACTGAGCACCTTCTATGTGCCAGGTGCTGTTCTAGGCAAATGCCTAGAGACAAAGACAAAAAAAAGGAAGTAATTCCAAGGAGCTGACCTTGTCCTGAGAGGCAGGAAGGGGAAACACACACACACACACACACACACACACACACACACACACACACACATACATACACACACACACACATCAACATAGAATATGTGCAATACAAGTAAGTATTAAAATAACTTGGTCAGAGATTCTAAGAGGCAGCCAAGGTACTCACTGCTTAGTGCTGAGCTTGGAATCATGGGCAAGTCCTTTAATCTGATTGCCTCAGTTTCCTCATCTGTAAAATGAGCTGGAGAGGGAAATGGCAGCAGTAGCAATAGCAGCAGTATTTTTCCAGTATTGGAATACCACTCCAGTATTTTTGCCAAGAAATGGAGTCAAAGGATCAGACATAACTGATACATACTACAGTTCTTACAATAAGAATGGAAGGGCATTTTTTTGTTCTTGAATAACACCATGACTGATCAGAGTCAGGAAAACCTAAATTCAAATCCAGCCTCAGAGACTTGCAGCTCTGTGCCCATAGGCAAGTCACTTATTGCCTCAGTTTCTTGATCTATAAAAGGGCATAAGTATTAATTGTAACATTTACCTTTCAGGGCTGTGATGATGATGCGGGAAAGATTCCAATCTTTGATTCCCAACCCCGCCTAGCTAATGTAAATTACCCTTTGACTCACAAATCCTGGTCCCTTTGAATTCCAATAGAAGGTCCGGACCTGTCCCAGCCCCACCCGGATCTGAGCCAACTCTGGGGCTACACCCCAAAGCCCCTCGAGCTAAGTCTCCGACTTAAAAGGACCACACTGGGAACCCCTCTTTGCAGAGATTCCAAACATGGTCGCCATGTGAGGACCCTCTGTCCACTGGCCCCTCTGTCCAGTGCCCTCCTTATCTCTACCTTCACCTATCTCCTACTTCTAAACTCAATAATAAACCTCTTTTATTAATCTAGCTCTCTGGGCCAATAAATGCTTTTATTGGGAATCCGCGCCGCTTCTAGACCTCATATACCGCCGTATCCTTGCGCCGAATCTAAGGGGGTTGCAGGGGAACTCTGTTTGACTCCCTGTACCCCAAACCTGCCACTAGACCTTAACTAAACCCTAATTTCATTTAGGTACCCCAAATGTAGACCTCAACATGTGGTCTACACCTCAACATTCGGTTCCTAACCTCAACAATGAGACTCAAGTAGGTAATAATTGTAAGAGTTTAGCACAGTGCCTGGCACATAGGGGTGTGTGTGTGTGTGTGTGTGAGCACATCATGCATTTGAACCCAGACCTCTCACTCCAAATCCATTGTTCTTTCCACTGCACCAAGCTATCCCATCCAAAATGCCTCTGGATGACTGATGTGCAATTGCAGAATGAGAGGCAGTGAGAGTAAATGCTCCAACAGCTCCTCATGGGGAAGTGGATTTTCCTGGTCTTTTCCCAGTCTCCCTCCAGTCCAGGCCTCCTCAGTCAGGACCAGGTTTCTTAGATTTCGAACTGGAAGGGCCCAACCCTTTCATTTTATAGAGGAAGAGGCCCAAACTTGGGGAAATGACCTGGGGCCAAAATGGGGATCCAGGGTCTCAGGGCCAGGTCTTTGTTCTCTCTCATTAGCTTCTTGGGGCCCTGCCCTTTGCTGCTGCTATTGCTGCTGCTGCTGAAGTCTCTGGGAGGATAATTTGTCCGGAAAGATTGTGAATTACCAAATCAATAATGATGACTGACCTGCCAGAGCCCCCTCTGAAAGCCCCCTCTGGGCTCTGCAGCCATCAAGGCCGCCTCCTGCCTGGGCAGACACTGAGCAGAGCATGCTGGGGATGCACAACCAGCGTGAGTCTGATGCCATCCCAGGACCTTGCCGCCTGCGGGCATCAGTGCCCCTGTTGGGGAGTCCTTGCTCTCCCTCTTCCAGGGGTTGCCATAGGCTAATAGAAATGATCTTGTCTGATGCTGTGTGCTAAGGACCTTGGACTTCCCCACAAAATCTCAGCCCCACACAGGGTACGGTTCTGCAGGCCTTCCAAAGTGTTCTTTCTGTCAAGGCTGGGTTTTTTCCTACATCTCCCCTCCTCTCAGGGGAAGTGTGCAAAGTTCTGACTTTGGGGGGGAGGTTAGACAGTTTTGAAGAACGAGGGTGGGCAGGAAGATTTGAGAACTTGAATATTTACAAGGCAATGAATGGGAGGAGCTGGCAAGATGGAGAGGAAATTGTGTCAGAGAACTAGTCTTTGACTTGGCTGTTGACCAAGAGGAAGACACTGGCCGGGTTGACTAATCTCCTTTACCTCAGTTTCCTTTTCTGTAAAATGAGGATCATGGACTAGATGACCTCTGAAGTCTCTTAAAATTGATTCCTATTGTAGATCAAACCAATCCATCCTCATGAGATGGACTCAAAGTGTACCCAGTTTCTCTCTTCTTGACATATTCTGATTCATCAATGTCCTTCCTAAAATATGGTTCCTAGAATTGAACCTAGCCCCACTAAAGTCAACTCAGAACAAGGAACAGCTGCTAATTACTTACTCCTTCTGCTTGAGACTTGTTTCCAGATCTGGTAGGCTTCCCTACTAGGGATAGACAGTTTTTTTTACCTCTCTGCATTCAAAAAAGAAAAACTAGACACACTTTTTTGAACAGAAAAAGATCATCAGACATATTATTTGATTATTCTTGAGAGGAAAAGGGCAACTTAAGTTCCCTTCACTAAACAGCTAAGGAAGCTAGTGAGTGTTTAGAAATAGTCAATGAAGAAAGAAAGAAGGAAGGAAGGAAGGAAGGAAGGAAAGAAGGAAGGAAGGAAGGAAGGAAGGAAGGAAGGAAGGAAGGAAGGAAGGAAGGAAGGAAGGAAGGAAGGAAGGAAGGAAGGAAGGAAGGAAGGAAGGAAAGAGAAAATAAGAAGGAAGGGAGGAAAGAAAAAAGGAAGGAAGGAAGGAGAAAATAGCAGCACTTTGCAAGGCAAGCAGACTTCCCACCCCCCCAGGAGAGGGGGAAGGGAACCTTTGATAGGGAGCTTAGGGGGACGCTCACTGCAGTTCCTTGACCCTCTGCCTCCCTTTGGCAGCCTTGTCCCTCAGGGCTCTGCCTGGTGCATTATCTAAGCTACCAGTGGGCTCAGGACTCCGTGGCCGGGAGCCTTCAGTAGCATGTGGCCTCCAGTGGCCTTTGGCACTCCCAGTCTCTTCCAGAAGTGCCCCCGTTCCCAGCCGCGGGGAGCGCTGGAAGGATCTGGCCTTGGCAGTCTTTAGGAAAAGGAAGAGACCCGAGCCAAATCCGACCAAACCCAGCCCACCAGCCAAAGGCAGCAAGACTGAGGCTGGGGACCTTTTAGTGACTGACAGACACTCTGGAGCTCTTGGGCATTGGGCAGGGGGCACAGGGAGAGCTGTGAGGGGACAGGGAGGCCCGGAGGCCAGGGTTCCTGGAGCAGCCCCCTCCGGACTCCCTGGCTGCCAGGGATTTTCTCCTAAGTAATCAGAGATAAAGTGCTCACACAGGCTGGCTGGCTGCTTGGCTCGGCTTTTTCCAAGCTGGTGATAATCCAATGAAGTGAAAACCTAATCAGGCTGATAAATTAGGAGGCATTAGAACTTGGGAACAATCGCAAGGTTGGGGGCTGGCAGGGAGAGCGCAGGCTTCCTCAGCCTGAGGATGGCCCAGGCCTTTGAAAGGCCCCCTCCCCACTCCCATCCACTGGGGCCATTAATGATGGCGCCCCACCCAAGTGGGCAAGAAATCTCTTTCTCAAGCTCTACTTCTGATCAGTCACAGCCGTGGCCAAGCAAAACAAGAAGCAAAGCCAGCCCTATAGTCTTCAGGAAGGAAGGGGAGGGAAGATCGGTTCATTGAGAGAATCATAGTATTTGATCTGGAGGAACATTAGAGGTCATTCAGTCCAGTCCCCAGTTTTGTGAGTAAGGAAACTGAGGCCCCAAGAAATAAGGAGATTTGGCAGAGCTGAGTCTGAAAATAGGTTCCACATCCAGAACTGGATATTGTGGACTGGAAGGCATCACAGCACCATAGAATTAGAGCTAGAAGAGAACTTGGAGATCTTCTGGTCTAACTCCATCCCACCCACTTCTTTTTTCTCCTTACAAATGAAGAAACTGGGGCCCAGCTTACACAACTGATGAAAGGAATCCATCCCCTTCTGGACCACTGAATTCTTCTGCCTTGACTTTCTTACATTGTAGTGCCCTAAGTATAGTGGGGATCAAATACTGATGGTTCTTTTGTTCTTATCTTCCTCCCTCCCTCCCTTTCTCTCTCCCTCCTTCCCTCCTTCCCTTCTTCTCTCCCTCCCTGTCTCCTTTCCTCCTCTTCCTTCCTTCCTCCCTCCCTCCCTCCCTTCCTTCCTTCCTTCCTTCCTTCCTTCCTTCCTTCCTTCCTTCCTTCCTTCCTTCCTTCCTTCCTTCTTCCTTTCTCCCTCCCTTTCTCCCTTCCTCCCTTCCTCTCTCCTTCCTTCCTTCTTTCCCTCATTCCTTCCTTCCTTCCTCCCTTCCTTCCTTCTTCCTCTTCCTCCACTTTCAGCAGCTGCTCAAGGCTAGAAGAGTTTGCAAAACTGAACGCTGTCCAATCTCTGCAGTGCTATGGTAAAGTTCATTCATTTCCGTTCAGGCGTCTATGCCCACTTTACATGGTGTCTGCCATCGTCGAGATCTTTCTCCCTGACAGAGCTCGTCAGAATCCTGCTCTTGGAAAATAACCCCCCAGCCTCTTGCCACCCAAACAGAGGCTTGCTTCTTGCAGCCAGGTGTCCCCCTGAGTGAGTCCTGCCCCCGTGCCAAGAGGTAATGGCTGTAAACCAGACTGGGCTGGATGGAGAAGTTTTGCTCTGTTCCCAAGTCCATTTGTCCATATTGCTTTTTCAGCTCCTTAATGCATTAATGATAAGACATCATCAAAATATGTATCCACCCTCTCCCCAGCCAAACCGAACCCTGCCCTCCATCAATACTGCACTTATCCAATTTGGCCGTTCCCAAGCGAGAAGCAAAGAGTGGGCAGAATCGGCTGCAGTCGGCAGCTCCCCTCCCGGGCCTCTCTTGGCACCGAGGGCGGAGGGAGGTGCCCACCGATAAGTGTGGCCTCCTCTCTGGACGCCGGCCAGCAGCCCATCCAGGCCCGCAGCCACGGCCGTGTTTGTGCCTCCTTAGCAGATGCTGTGAAGCGGCATCGAGAGCCTGGGTTCAGTTCAGGCTGAGCTGGCTTTGCGGCAGAACAGCCCTGTCTGAGCTCCCCACTCAGGCAGCCTTCCCCGTCCTCACCATCCGACGGCTTGGGCAGAACGCACTGGGGGGAGTCGGAGGACGGAAGCCTCAACGTGGAGGCAGGGAGATCTGGATTTGAAACTTGCTCAGATAGTTCTGGCTCCATGATGTGATCCTGGGCACGATACTCCTCTCCTGCCTTTGGATGCTTTTGCTGGCTGTCCCCCATATCCCAAATCCCCTCCCTCTTCTTCTCTTTCCTTCATGTCTTTCCTTGTCCTTTGATCTTCACACTCTCTCTCTGATGTAACCCCCACCCACTTTATCCCACCTTGTACATGGCTGTCTCTCCCTTTAGACTCCAAGGTCCTTGAAAGCAGGGGTTCTTTCTTCTTTCTTTGTACTCCCAGTGCTTAGCACAATACTCAGCACATAATAGGTACTTAATAAATGCTGGTTGATGAACTGATTGACAGTTCCCCAATCTGTAAAATGGGGTTTAATAGCATCTATTTCAGATAATTCTTTCATGGATGAAATAAGATTTTTTTCTATATATAATCAGGTGTTTACCTGAACAACAACAACAACAAACCACCTTAATCCCTCACTCCTTCACTTGTTTCCTTGTTGAGTTTCTCTCCAGATTTCCAAAGAAGTCTGGCATATGGGTATCTTGAAGACAATTCAAATTGCAGATGATTCCTAGGATTATCCCAAACCCAGCTTGAGATGGTGAAAGTCTCTTTTTCCCCCCCATGCTGCTTCCTTTCTTAGTCTTGACCTGTACTAATGTACTACAAATAGTTATAAGCTTTAACAATAATTTAGAATCACACTAAATTTAAACAGGCTCTAAAATGAAGCTTGGGGAACTGAATATGATGGCAACTGGAGAGCTGAATTTCTTCCCCATCCCTAGCTCCAAATCCCCCCTGGGGACAGGGAACAAGAAGAGAAGTTTGGGGGGAGGTGATGGGTGAGTTTGAGGGAGTAGGATGGGAGGAGATGTAGGCCGGGCTTCCTCAGTCTCAGCCACCATGATCCAATAATTCAGCTTCGTCTGCTCATTAATCCAGGGCAATGGCTTCTGTTCCAATATCTTTTCATCCCTGCACTCTCCTTTCCCAACTGGGAGATCTCAGCTATAATGGATTTCTCTACCTTCTGTCCCAGCTCCAGGTGCCATTCCTTCCTACTCCCTGCAGAAGGAGAAGCCCCGGGAGCTGACACAGTCTTTCTATTCCTTCTCTCCCTATGACTTCTCTGTCTTCTATACTTGGTCTTCTGGCAGAAGGAAGGTACCCCAAGATTAAAAGCCCAGATAATTTGAAGAGGTCTGAGAAACCCTGGTGTCCTTATCAAATCTCCCTAGCTATGTCCTTGGAAGTCATTTTGCAAAACTTAAAAGTCGACCTGGCTGCCCTTCTTTAGGCCTCCATTGTCCTGTGCTGGTATCTTCCTCCCTCCCTGGCTACCACCTTCTTTTCTGCTTCCTCTTGTTTATCGTCTTCCCTGATTCAACTGCAGGCTCTTTGAAGGGAGGGAATGTTTCCCTTTTGCCATTTGTATCCCCAGCATTTTGCACAGAGCCTGACACACTGTAAACACTGATTGACTGACTCTATAAATGCCAGTTGTAATTGTTATTTCAGATGCATCCGAAGAGATGCTCCACCTGCCCCAGACCTGAACAGTCCTGCTCTCTGTTCTTTCCTTGGCCCCAGAAGGGAGAGATGCTACAAAAACCCCTCTTTTCTTTTCTTCCATGTTTGTGGGCTTCAGACTGGAGATCGCGAGACTTGGCCCACGTGCCATTGCCTTGCCCCGGGGCTCTGCTTCTGCTAAAGACAAATTTTAGAAATGAGAATTGGAAGGATGCTACCTCACATCATAACCCAGAGATAAATGGTGATCATTTGCTAACCCAGGACCGGAGGATCATAACCTCAGAAGGGAAAGAGAGCCGGAGTCCAGCTTCTGCGTTCCGTAGATGAGGAAACAGAAATCAAGTGACTTCCCCAAGGTCACCAAGCAAGTAAGGGGCAGATGCCATCCTGGTCTGTCTTCCTTCTGTCTCTGAGCACAGGTGAACCTCCAGTGATAAATAGGTTGAACAAGCGCTGAATCTTGGCTTTAGGCCAGTAGAGCACATTGACTAGTGTCCCCAGGGCCAGGAGAGAAGTACACACTGGGTAGAAATCTCCAAAGATGCGGGTTTCCTGGGCACCACATTTTAGGGAGAACATTGATTAGCTAGAAAGGAAGGGAAGAAGTCATCCAGGCTGACATTTAACTTCTGGTTCAGGCTACCCAGGGTCTGACTGAGAAACTGGAGCCTTGAAAGGAGAAAACTTGGGGTAGGGGAAAAGAACCCCAGAATTATCTCTATATTCTAAAGGTTACCTATCATAGAGAGGGCAGCAAGGTGGACCAGTGGGTGGAACACTGGGGATAGAGTAAGGAAGACTTCAGTTGTAGCCTCAGACACAGACTGGCTGTGTCGATCCAATCTGACAGGGAAAGGTCTTATTCCCTTCAACGGTTCCAGAACTCAGAAAGTCCCTGGTCAAGTCCCTTAATTTTGTCTGCCTTGCTTTCCTCGTCTGTAAAACGAGCTGCAGAAGGAAATGGCAAAACGCTCCCACATCTTTGCCAGGAAAACCCCAAATGGGGTCATGAAGAGTCAGCCATGACTGAACAACAGCAAAGGAACAGAAGGAAAACAGGAAGGGCAGAGAGTCTCGCTTCGCCCAAGAGGGCCAAGATGGGAGACACGGGGAGGGCAACGAGGCACCCTTAGACCTGAGTAATGGAAACCATGCTGAGTGACCAGAACCAAAAGTGGAAGGGGAGTTCTTGTGAGTGAATAAGCCCACCTGGGGAGCTTCCATCAGGCAAGCTCTGGAAGGTTTCTTACTCTGAGAATATCTCAATTTAGAGAATGATTCTTCAAGGAAGAGAATTTGGATTTAGCCACTCCCACTTTCCTGAGGTCGCAGGCTGCATTCTGGGCAATTATTACCGGACTGATCAGGCCCCAGGCCCTGCATAAGGAGGCTCTTGGGAAGAGTATCCCTCCCCCCCAGCCTGTACATGGACCGAGGGGCCCTGAGTCCCCATCCATGGGCACGTACAGTCACAAAGTACGTTTGCGGATGAGTAACTGTCAGAGAGCTGTTTCCTCTGCATGCAGATAAGAGGGTGTAAAGTACCGTGCATTAAGCACGGGCAATCATCCAGCTGCCTGGGTCCCTACAGGAATTTGGCTCTTAACTTTATTGCTGGGGAACAGCAGCCTGACAAATCTGAAACCCAGTGACACATTGATGCTTTTTCTTTTCTTTTGGCCTAACAAAAGAATCCATGTTGTGGAGGAAGGGACTTTGTGAGTTCTGGAACCACAGAAGAGAACAAGACCTTTCCCTGTCAGATTGGAAAGGGGGAAATGCTCAACCAAAGATTACTGAATAGAGTCTTGCTGCAGAGATCATTTGTTTCAGCACTTTGGGCTCTTTGATTTCCTTCTTCTCGTTTTTCTTGAGTTACTTCTGCCTCATGGAGGACTTTCTGGATCCCTCCTTCTTTCCCCTTTTGGATTGGAGAACCGGATTAAAATCGGGGACTTTTACTAACCCTTCCTGTCCATAAGGAGATTGTATTCCATTGAATTTATTGACTTTATATACCCTAAAATCCAAGATTATCTTGCCATCTATCCTGCAGCCACACCCTTGGAACACAGGGCCTCCCCTCCTCACCCAACGGAGCCCTCCAAGCCGTGTTATCTCCCTCTCTTGGAATGTGATCTCCTTAAGAGTAAAGACTGACTCCATTTTCTATTTACATCCCCAGCAGTTGGCACGGGGGCTGGCACATAATAAGCACTTTATAAATGTTCTTTTGTCTTTCATTCAACAAGTATTTGTTCAGTGCCTACTCTGTGCCAGTCCCTGGGCTAAATGCTGAAATAACAATAAAATACAAAGCTAATATTCCTTGTCTTTAAGGGTCTTCTACCCTCCTGTAAAAAATAAATGTATGCAGGGATCTAGATATAAAATCCTGACATCTAGGGACGTTGGGAAAGAGCCAAAAGGATACAACATTTTTTACAAAAATAAGTAGAATACAAGGAGAATTGAGAAGAATGAAATCACTCACAGCAAGGGTGGGAAGAATCCAAGAATCAAATGAGATGGAGTGCTTTTCAGGCCTTAAGGCACTATATAAATGACAACTATTATTATTATAAATCACCCTGAATTTTCCCAGATGAAAATTCAGATTTTGTCTTATATACACTTCATTTGTTAACACTTGACCTGCTGATGTCCTTGGCAGCTGTATCTGCCACAACCAATGGAGCAAAATCACCCCCTCCGAGTTCCTGACCCACCCCAATATGGTTCATTAACCCCTTAGAAGCTGCAGGAAATTCTGCTGGCTCTTGGCTATTTTTCATGTCAAATCTAATTTTTCTGAAACTTGGATGGGATTAACCTTACAGAGTCAATATTTGCACCATGATTTACTAAACTTGGTAGGACCCTAATCAGTTTCGAATTCCCAGGACCAGGGCTTTGTATTCGGCTTTCTTGTTCATCTAGTGCAGGATCTAACCACCACTGACCACTAAGTCTTGCTATGACCTGAGAAAATCGTAATAGGCTCAGAAACATTAGGGAGGGTAGAGCTAGCGATGCCGCATGGGATAACAGATGGAGTGTTGCGTTTTGACCTTTTTCCAAATCCTGGCTCAGTATTTAACACTTGTATGATCCTGGGTCATTCTCATGCCCTCTGTTTATGTGGATGTAACTTTCTCTGGAGCTACTTTTCCTAATCACCTTCACACGGCAGATTGGCTCCTCAGAAAGTGTTGGCTGCTTCCTAGGTCCTTGGGATAAACTTCTGGTTCGCTCCTCTTACTCCCGTAGCTTCTGAGCCTCATTAATGTTCTTTCTGCTAACAATCAGCCAGTAGACAATTAGCTTTTAGCAAATGCATTTGCTAAGTCACTGCCAGATGCTTTGTTGGATCCTGTGCCTAAAATCTCAGGTACCTGGTAGGATAACCTTACAAACAAGACTTTCTCACAGATGAAAGCCCATTGCCCAATGGACAAACTGCACAAAAACCTACATATTACAGTGTGTTAACATTTGAAATCCAAAATAACATGTTTAGACGCTGCTTATTCACATGAGATTTAAAATGTGCTAAACAAGATGGCGCTTGGTTGGCCAACATTTTTTATGTGACACATTGACCAGTCATCAAGAAAGTGAGGTTTCAGTCACTGCCTTAGAGGCTTTCAGACGGTCTGCTCTTTCTTCCAGAAAACATCAAAGACAACTGAGCTGCTTTTGTAGCACCAAAGAGTTGCTATCCTTAAGTATGAGCCATCAGCATCATCGTCCTACCAACAACATTAATGACGGCGTTTATGTAGCGCTTTAAGGTTTCAGAAACATTCTATGTACATTATCTCATTTGATCCTTACAACAAATTGGGGAGTGACAAGATATTTTTATCCCCATTTTGCAGGTGAGTAAACTGAGAATGAAAGAAAGTAAGTGACTTGTCAGGAGTTACACAGATAATGTGTTTAAAACCCGGTCCAGTGTTTTAGCTGTTGTGTCATCATTTATACATCATATAAAAACCGTATTCTAAGGAGAAGCCATTCTCCCCTCTGTGACTACACTGTCCTCCATGCCTGGAAAGTCCCCTTCCTCCCCAATGCCTTTTGCTTTCTTTCAAGACTCAGTACCTGGGCAACAGCCTGGCCACAGTGTCTTGCACACTGGGTACAGTTGTCAGCAGAACAGCAAAATGCAGAGAAAGCCAAAACCAGTAAAATGAGAAGTCACAGAGTGTTCCCAGGTCCCTATTCAGCTCATTTAGTTATTTCCCACATACCCAAGTACAAATTTCATAAAATTATCGCTTTCCCCTGGCCTTCCGCCTACACCTCCCTTCACTCAGCTACTGCAGCACTAGCTCCAGTGTCCAAGTCACAAGCAGAGTCTCATCAGGAAGGGGGAAAAAAGGGTTCCAGGATCCCCAGACCCAGGCCTACGTGTTTGAAAGGTACAACTTCTCTCCTGGAAGACTCAATCAGAATAACAATGAAAAAAATTCATCAGATGGAGACTCAAATTAATCCTGTCCCGACAACTTGGATCTTATCGTCCTTAATTCCAAATGTAATTATTTTGGTTATTTAATTACAAAACAGTTAATTACTTCATTTTAATTATGTATCTTTTTTAATGAGATAGAGGCTAACCAAAGGCTGATAAGGTGCAGCCAGGTAGCCAAGTCATTTTTAAGTTTATCTCCAACATGTATCTGCCTCCTTCCTGGATCAGTTCTGTTCCTTAAGCCGCTGCTGCTTCATGTTCTTTGGAACTCCCTCTTCCTGTAGTCTCTTCTCAAGCTCCCAACCCTGGTGTCCACCCTTCAGTACTGAGAGGAGACCTGGGGATGCAATTGGAGGGGTGCTTCACCAGAGACTTAGCGGAACTGATGCTGAGGGAAACGAGCAGGACCAGGAGATCACGGCAACAACAAGACTATATGATGATCAATTCTTTTTTTTTTTTTTTTTTTTTATTTAATAGCCTTTTATTTACAGGATATATACATGGGTAACTTTACAGCATTAACAATTGCCAAACCTCTTGTTCCAATTTTTCACCTCTTACCCCCCCCACCCCCTCCCCTAGATGGCAGGATGACCAGTAGATGTTAAATATATTAAAATATAACTTAGATACACAATAAGTATACCTGACCAAAACGTTATTTTGCTGCACAAAAAGAATCAGACTCTGAAATATTGTACAATTAGCTTGTGAAGGAAATCAAAAATGCATGTGTGCATAAATATAGGGATTGGGAATTCAATGTAATGGTTTTTAGTCATCTCCCAGAGTTATTTTTCTGGGCATAGCTAGTTCAGTTCATTACTGCTCCATTAGAAATGATTTGGTTGATCTCGTTGCTGAGAAGGGCCTGATCCATCAGAACTGGTCATATGATGATCAATTCTGATGGACGTGGCCATTTCCAGCAATGAGATGAACTGAATCAGTTCCAACAGAGCAGTAATGAACTGAACCAGCGACACCCAGTGAAAGAACTCTGGGAGATGACTAAGAACCATTGCATAAAATTCCCAATCGCTCTATTTTTATCCGCCTGCATTTTTGATTTCCTTCATAGGCTAATTGTACACTATTTCAAAGTCTGATTCTTTTTGTGCAGCAAAATAACGGTTTGGACATGTATACTTATATTGTATTTAACTTAAACTTTAACATATTTAACATGTATTGATTAACCTGCCATCTGGGGGAGGGGGTGGAGGGAAGAAGGGGAAAAATTGGAACAAAAGGTTTTGCAGTTGTCAATGCTGAAAAATTATCCACACATATATCTTGCTATAAATAAATAGCTATAATAAAAAAATAATTAAAAAAAAAAAAAAAAAGAAGTGCTCCACCAGGACATTCTGGATGGCAAGAGAAAGCTAGGAAGGTCCTGAGCATTTTGGATGGACTTGGCCAAGGGAGCTTATGGGAGGTTATAGGAAAGAGTCTCAGAGAATACACAGACATGAATGGGTTGTGAGCTGGCTTGTTGCAGGGAACTTCCCCACTGATGACATCATATCCAATCGTGGATATTTGAGTAACTAACGGGCTAGGGTAGCGTTATTTGGAAGATCTGAAGACCACACTCTGGAACCACTGAGGCTGTAGAAGATGCACTGGCTCGAGGGTTAACTACTAGGGAGGAGAGATGAATAGAATCCTTGGGCAAGTTTAAGAATGGAGACAAAGACTGGCAGCTGGGTAGCTCAGGAGATAGAGCCCTGGTCCTGGATTCAGGAGAGCCCAAATTCAAAGCCAGCCTCAGACACTCACTAGCCATGTGACACCTGGTAGGTCACTAAACACCAATTACCTCTTTAAAAAAAATAGAAGCAAAGTTCTTTAGGAAATGAAAAAGGGATAATAGAGGAAATTTTTCAACTACCAACAATCTGGAAAGACTCTAAAGGGGATCTAGTCCAACTCCTGTTTTTTTAACAGAGGAGAAAAATGAGGTGGGAGAGCAATGATTTGTCCAAGATCGCAGAGATAAGTCACAAAGCTGAGACTGGAACCCAAACCTTCCAACTCCAAATCCAAGGCCCTGAGGAAATATTTTGTGGGCTTTGACACTTTTTAGCTTTGTAACCTGGGGAAGTCACTAATTCCTCATCTTTCAAATAAGAATAATAATATTTGTACTACCTAACATGTAAGGTTGTTTTGAGGAAAGTATTCTGTAATCCTTAAGGTGAACAATAAAGAAGAACTTACTATAAATTGATTGTTATGTGAGTTATTTTAAAACATTTTAAGAAAAAAAAGATCTTCTTTATGATCTTCTTTAAAGAGCTATATTATTCATGTACATTTTTTTTACTGGATTCATAAGACTTTTTCACCAAGCTCACACATAAATGCTTATATCTTTTATTATTTTATTTAACCTATATAAATGAAAATATTCAACTAAATAACAACTTACTTTCTGCAGAATACCCTCCCCTTTTTCTTGCAGCAAATAAATACATATAGTCAAGCAAAATACATTTTCATATTGTCCATATCTAAAAATGTATATCTCACTCTATGTATCTAAATCATAACTTATCTACCGGGAAGAGGGCAGTATTTTAAAACATCAGTCCCCTGGAATTATGGTAGGTCATTGCACTGATCAGAGTCATTAACTTCTGTTGAATCCATTATACTTTTCAAGGAGTCTATTACGTGAGTAAGGTTTTGTACCCCTTGTACTAACTTGTTAATTCTCTTTTCAAGCCTTTCCTCCAATACACTAAATTAGATTTAAATTCTTTTCTCTATCACTCTTGTTTTATTGAAACCATTTTAAGTTGATTTTTTGAAAACTTCCTTCACCATTTTTTCCCCTAGAAATTCTAACTGATCTTTGGAGAGATTGTTTTTCTTGGTTGCTTTGCTTGTAGGAGTTTTGAAGCTGTTGCTATTTTCTAGCTTTGTGTCTTAGTCAGTTTTAGCCTTATAATAGCCCTTGATCTTTTTGTTTGTTTCTTTGTTTAGTCATTTTCATTTATCTGTTCTGGGTGAACTGATTGAAGGCCTAGCCAAGACCTCTGAGAGCTTTGACTGAGATCCCAGTCTCTCTAGATTTTTGCATTACTTTCCTGGGCAGGGGACTGCATTCAAGATCTGATCTGCCCAACTTTGTAGTTAAGGCTCTGAATTCTGAGTGATGTTCCCCTCTCCCAGCTGTGAACTAGACTTGGTTCTAACTGGGGTTAGCTCTAAAAGTCTCCATGGCTCCCTCAGGGTCATGGGGGATCCTTTGCTGGAGATTTTCACTCAGGGATGAGTTTTTGATGAGCTGGAAGTATCACTTCATTGCTGCCCTTGCTTAGAGTCTGCAATTCTCTGTAAAATGTTGAACTCGATGGCTTCTGAGGTCTCTTCCAGTCTTATGTCATGGATGATCTTGTAATAATGAGATTAACAGATTAGTTAAATATCACCTTGGAAAGCAAGAAGAGACATCTTGGTTGACATGAGAAATTTGAGAAGAAATAGAGTTAAAAAGAGGGAGGCGTGGTCCTCCGAGAAGCCCTGGAAGAAGGGAGTTTCCAATAGGTCAATCATTAAGAAGGGTTGAATTGGGATAGTAGAGTAGAGGTTGAGAAGTCCCAAGAGAAGATGGGATCTTTAGATCTGAGCTGGAGATGGGGAATGGAGAAAGAAGCAGTTCCTTGCCCACAAGAAGTATACAACTCATTGGGGATGACAATCAACCTTAGAATCTGAGCTAGAAAGGACCTCAGCAGCATGGAGTTCAATCTGTACCTCAATGAGAATCCTAAAATAATCCCAACAAATGGTCTTTAGAAATCCTGCATCTTCCAAGGGAGCCCATCCTACCCTGGGGCAGCTCTAATGTTTGGAAGCTTTCCTGACTAAGCCTAAATTTTCCCATACTCATTAAGTCTAGTTTTTGACTCTCAGGAGGAAGCAGAGAGTTAATCCCTTTATGAGCAGTTGGTGACATAGGAGAGAGAGTGCTGGACCTGGAGTCGGGAAAACCTGGGTTCAAATCTGGCCAAGAACTTGGGCAAGTCATTTAACCCTGCTTGCCTCAGTCTCCTCATCTGTAAAATGAGCTAGGAGGAAATGGCAAATCACTTCAGTCTCTTTATCAAATGGGGTCATGAAGAGTCAGACATGACAAACAATGGAATAACAACAAATCCTTCTATATTAGGTAGTTTTAAAAATATCTGATTCCCTAATCCCTCTCTTTTCCAAGTTAACCATTCCCACTTCTTACAACTAATTATCTGTGGAACGGCCTCTATTTCCTTTACCACAGTGGTTGCTCTCCCCAGACATGACTCATCATCTCATCAATGTCCTTCCTAAAACATGACTCCAAAATGAACGTAAGGCTCCAACAAAAACACTGACAAATGGCCCTGGTGATGGGATACTAAACTCGATGGTGGAAATGTGGAGTTTCCTCAGTTATTTGGGAGCCATCCATCACAAGACTCAAAGAAAAGGTAGAAGTTCTTGGGCTCTCTCTTGAGGGGGAGCTTGACAACAGGAGTTGACATTCAAATCAGTCAATTTTGCTCTCTAGAAATGCTGGGGAAGATCACAGCCCAGGGAAATCAATAGTCAAAGGCAGGTTGAAGATTATCTATGGATTTTTCTCACCTGTTCCGTGGCCTTCCCTCCTCCCTTGTGCAAATCACCAAGAGGAGCTCAATTAGTGGGAAGGGCTAACAGGACTTCATGCCCCATCTTTTCATTCTTTCAGCTTGAGTCTCTTTTTCTCTCACCCACAAAGGGCTTGCTGTTCATTTTGTATAATATAATGTATATTTCTGTATATTTTTGTCATCCCCCCCATAGAATATAAGCTCCCTGGGGTCAGGGACTTCTTTCATTTTTATCTGTTCTCCTGCACTAGCACAGTATCCAGCATGGCCTAAGTGCTTAATAAGTAAGTGCTTGTTGATTGATTATAGAAGCCAGCCGTTAGCAGCTAAGGGAATGAGGAAAGGCTTTGTGTAGAAAGTGGCATTTGTGCTGTGCTCTGAAGAAAGACAGGAATTCTGAGGGGCTAAAGGGAAAAGGCCTGGAGAAAAGAAATGGGATGGAACCTGAGGTACAGGGGGGACAACACTAGAATAAGAAAGATCTTTGTTCAAGCCCCACCTCAGTTACTAACTGGCTGTGCAATTGTGGAAAAATCACTACACCTCTCTTAGCATGAGTTAATAACAACAGCTCTTACCTCACAGGATTGAAAGGCTCAAAGGAGATAATATAGAGAGAGTTCTTTGAAAGTTCCAACTGTCCTATGTTGTTGTTCCCTCCTGTCTGACTCTATGACTCCATTTGGAGGTTTCTTGGAAAAAATACAAAAGTGGTTTGCCATTTTCTTCTCCAGCTCACTTTATAGCTGAGGAAACTGAGGTAGACAGGGTTAATGACTTGTTCAGAGTCACACAACCAGTAAATTTCTTTTTTCTCTTCTCATTTTTATTCTTTTTTTTAATTTAATTTTTAAAACAAGACAGAAGAGAACATTGTGATGTGTCCAGTAAAATGTTAGGGAGGATTCAAAATATAACAACAAATTTCCATTTCAAGAAAAGATATATAAAAGTAAAAGAACTTATATTTGTGAGTGTCTGTTTTTTCTTTTCTTTTCTTTTTTAATTTAATAGCCTTTTATTTACAGGTTATATGCATGGGTAACTTTACAGCATTAACAATTGCCAAACCTCTTGTTCCAATTTTTCACCTCTTACCCCCCCACCCCCTCCCCTAGATGGCAGGATGACCAGTAGATGTTAAATATATTAAAATATAAATTAGATACACAATAAGTATACCTGACCAAAACGTTATTTTGCTGTACAAAAAGAATCAGAGTGTCCGTTTTTTCTTTACTTCCTTGTAGATTGTTTTTTTGTTCTGGGCTGTGTACTTTTTTTTACTTTGTTCTTTTTTTCTCTTCCATCCCCAAAGAAAAACAGAAAAGGGATACAAAACAAAATAAAACAAAACTGCCTAGCAGAACATCAGGGAGGATTCCAAATATATAACAAATTACCAGATCAAGAAAGTATATAGATTAATAGAAATTATATTCATGAGGGTCCATTTTTTCTTTGCTTCCTTGTAAATTGTTCTTTTGTTCTCTGCTGCGCATCTTTTTTACTTTATTCTCTTCCCTCTTTCATCCCCTACATCCTTCAAACAGACTATATTTGTGTATACACACACACACACACACACACACACACACACACACTCCTTTCCTATCCCTACTGACTGTTTTAATTCTGCTCCTTACTTGCCTTGCTATTATTTAACCTCCTTCCACCCATGGATCCCTCTCTTGTTTCTTCCCTCACCCTTTGCCCATCGCTCCTCCTTTATTTCTTTATAGATTTTGGAGGGTGCTATACCCTTCACAGTATATATGTAGTGTTGCCTATTTAACCCATTCTTGATATGTTTTCAGAACTAGAAGCCCTCCACCCTCCTCTCATGCCTTTGTGCATATTCTTTCTCTGTACCTCATTTGTTACTATTTTTAATTACTAATTACTACATAATTACTATTTTTACCTTCACTCTGTCCCAATCTTTCATTTGAGCTGCCCTAGTGTTGATATGAACCATAACTTAAGTTGGTTAAGAATTATTGGACTACCTGAAAACCATGATGAATAAAAGCCTAACCATCATCATCTTTCGAGAAATCATCAAGGAAAATTGCCCTGATGTGCTAGAACCCGAGGGTAAAATAACTCTTGAAAGAATTCACTGATCACCTCCTGAAAGAGACCTCAAAATGAAAACTCCAAGGAACATCGCAGCTAAATTTCAGAATTATCAGATCAAAGAGAAAATACTACAAATAACCAGACAATAACAATTCAGATATCAAGATAGCACAATCTGGATTACCCAGGACCTAGCAGCTTCCACTTTAAAGGATCAATGGGCCTGGAAGATGATATTCTGAAGGGCAAAGGAGCTTGGATTGCAGCCAAGAATCAACTATCCAGAAAGGGGAGAAGAGAATCATATTCTGACATCCTGGGAATCACGTGTGACAATAGTGAAGAAATTCATCTAGGAGGGCTCTGGTAAAGGGAAGCTTACCTTGGGTGATCTTGGGAAAGTCACCTAACCTCCAGTAGTGAAACCTCCTCCCCTAGGCTTCAGTTTTCTGATCTGCAAAATGAAGGGATTAGGCTAGAAGGCCTCTGAAGTACCTCCTGCCTCAGGTCGCTAATGAATGTGGCCTCCAGACTGGCTGCTGGACCCAGGGCTGAATTTGAACCTTACCTGACCTGTGCCGCCGGGGGACTTAACCTCCCAGGCTCAGTTTCCTTGTGGGTCAAATGAGAGTTAGACCAAAAGACTTTTTAAGGTTCTTTCCTATGATTCCATGAAATTGGGATGTGGGTGAGGGAAGAAGAGAGGAAGAAAAAAAGAAACAGAGAGGGGGAGAGACAGAGACAGAGAGGGAGACAGAGAGATAGGATCAGAGAGACAGAGGGAGAATGTATTTCATAAACTTGCTACTTTCTATAAAAGATCTGTCTGATTGAGGTTGTTGTCATGGGTTGTGAAGAAATGAATTCCCTCTCTCCATGTCTCTCTCATTCTCTCTCTAGCTGTGTCTCTGTCTCCCCAATTCCCCCAATTCTCCCATCTCTCTGTCTGTCTCTGTCTGTCTCTCTGTCTCTGTCTCTGTCTCTCTCCATCTCTCTGTGTATAGAGGTCTCTCTGTGTCTCTTTCTCTGTGTGTCTCTGTGGCTGTCTCTGTCTTTGTCTATCTGTCTCTCTGGCTCTCTCCATCTCTGTGTATGGAGGTTTCTCTGTGTTTCTTTCTCCATGTGTCTCTGTCTCTCTCTATCTCTGTCTCTCTCCATCTCTCTGTGTATGGAGGTCTCTCTGTGTCTCTCTGTCTCTGTCTCTGTCTCTGTCTCTCTCTCTGTTTCTCTGTCTCTGTCTCTCTGTCTCTCTCTCTCTCTCTCTCTCTCTCTGTGTGTCTCTGTGTCTCTGTCTGTCTCTTTCTCTCTCTCTGTCTCTCTCTCTGTCTGTCTCTCTCTCTCCATCTCTCCATGTCTCTGTGTGTCTCTGTCTCTCAGAATATCAAACAGATCAGTCATTCTCGGGCTGGGTGGTTTGTGCGTGACAGAAATTTTAAATATTTGTTCTTCTAACTTACTAATCACTGCAGCCCTGGCAGAAAGGGGGTGGCTGGGGTGGAGAAGCAGCGAGAAGAACTCTTTTAATTGCCGAGCTTGGCTCCCTGGATCTCTCCTTTCCAGCCCTCCAACGGTTGAGGAGATGACAACAGCCAAGGAGCACCGGCGCTGGGAGAAAAGCCCGAGGAGCTTTCCATTTCCCAGGGCAGCCTTGCTCTCTTTCCCCCAGAAAGGTAGAGCCATGACTGACTTAGCTTCACCTTTCTCCCAAAGACCCCCATGTTCAGTGCCTTGAACCAAATCTTCTTCAGTTCCCTGGTTCTTGAGGGCAATGCAAACGTTTGCAGGCTGGTGAAGACTGGTCTTGGGAAAGCGATTGAAAAGAATCCCATTACTACAAACACGTGGCATTGGAGCCCTCGGTTCAAATCCAGGACTCACCAGTTGTGAGATGTTGGGTCCCCTCTGGGCCTTAGTTTGCCCAACTGTAAAATCAAGAGGTTGGGTCAGATGCTCTTTAAGGTGCCGTCCTGCTCTTAATTTCTATAAAATTTCATTTATTCATTCAAACTGACCGTTTCATCAGGGATGAGAGCTCCCAGTAAGGAGAAAACAAAAGATCTTTCCAAAAGCTGCTGGGAGGCCGGGAGGTAGATTAACTTGGCTGGGATCTCCAAGTCAACACTCGGCAGGGACCAGACTCAATTCATGTCCACTCTGAGGTCAGCTCTCTATCCCCTACAATACCAGGTCCTCAAGGCCCTACTATGTGCCAAGCATTTGAAGCACAAAGACAAAAGAGCACTCTCTGATCTCAGCTTGTTATTTATTCATTTTTTATCTCCTTAACAGCTCAACCTTGCTTTTTCTCTACCAGAAAAAATACTTCTGTATTGTATGTGACACGCAACTGAGGAGTAAAAAATGAAGATTGGGGGTGAGAAGTGGGGGGGCACTCAAATCTGGGGGGCAGTTTGCTTCCTCATCTGTAAAATGAGAGAACTGGACAAGATGGGGTCTAAGGCGCTTTCCAGTCCTACCTTTGTAATCCCAATCAGAGAATCTGTAACCCTTCAGCGGGGCTGAAGCTTTCATTCTCATCTCCTCAGCATTTGAGTTTTATCCGACCAAAGTAGCCAGCCCGACACCCACAGGGAGCTGGGAAATCAGAGAAGGGGAGGGGTCAGTGGTAGGAGACCAAGCAGGCTATGATGGGCAGCATGGGAGACTTAAGAGTCAGAGAGCTTGGGGCTCAACAAGGATGGTAGGAATATGGTCTTGGCTAATTCATTTAACTTTTCAGAACCTCAATTGTAGTCTACCTCTGCAAAATGAAGGAAACCTTAGCAGTCGTGCCTTCCTTTGTGAGACCCAAATCATATTGTATGTGAGAAGAGCTGCAGAAATGTCAGCTGTCTTGGAGTTCTGCCTGGAAGAGGAGGCAATCCCGTAACAGGGGGAATAAGTAGAAAAGGGAATGAGGAACCATGAAGACAAATTTTCCTCACTTCTGTTGATATTTCCTTGATTTTATTTTCATTATAATAGATTTTTTTCCCAAATACATGCAAAGATAATGTTCAATGTTCACTTTTGCAAAACTTCGTGTTCCAAATTTTTCGTCCTCTTTCCCTTTTCCCTTTTCCTTTTTCTCCCCTAAATGGCAAGAAATCCATCATAGGTTAAACATATGAAATTTTCTCCATTTATTTCTGCTCTTTCTTTGACTCAAATATTTACTAAATACTCTCAAAAAAATTGAGCTTCTGAGGAAAAGAATAAAATGAACCAATAAAAAACATTCATTAAGCCCCTACTATGTGCTAGATTGGAATTCTAGATAAGGGAGCAGTGGGCAGGCTTTCCCATCTATCCCTCACTCAGGTGCCTGTGCAGCAGATCAAAGCTGGGACTATGATTGTACCACCTAGAACCCGCTAGAACCACAGGTATGGAGTGTATGTCAGTCACATGTATTAGTCTGTACATAAATTACCTGCACCTGTTTGCTTATTGCCTATTCCATCAGACTGTTGAGAGCAGGGACGATCTCCTGCCTCTTTTTGTAGTTCTAGTGTCTGGGGTGAATGTTTCATGACTAACAAGATTCTTTATTCTCCGATACCTTTATCTCAGGAGAACACCTCTTTAATTCAGTTACAAAATCAATCAATAAATAAATGGTGTCAATTAGGTGTGAATAATTCATAGATGTCTCCAAGGTGTAAACCAAGTGTGAATGATTCCTAGACACCTTGGTTGTATCAGTTAATCCAAGGTGTAAAGGAGGGAGAAGTTGATTGAAATCAGATGATTTTACCCAAGAACTGCCTTTTGGTGATGGCGCCCGGTGGGGTTTGGATAGAACAAGAAGCCCATTCAGAAGGCAATATTGCCATAACAGGGAGGAATTGCTTCAGCTCGGTGCCTTAAGGAGAATCGCCGGTACGTGGCGAGTGAGGAGTCTCGGTCTCCTTCTCCAGCCTCCCTCGGAGGTGACCTTCTGAACTTTTAACTTTGGGGTGCCCAACTCTACAAGTCACAGAACGGCGAATGACCCCCTGCTTCAGGAGCAGAGGACAAAGCGCTGACCCTCAGCAAAGGGAACTTCTTGAGGAATCCACGAAAGGCCAGAGGGATTCCTCACCAGAAGCCAGGAGTTTCTCCCTGGCCACGTGTTTTTCCCAAGTTTGAGCTCACTCTCCCCAGGAACCTTCTGTGTACAAGGGTTTCCTAGACCATCAAAGGTCTTCTGTACCAACAGCCCTAATCGAACCATCGTGGCACAAACCCCCCTTTCTAATGAAGGCCGGCCAGCTTTTAAACAGCAGGATACACACTGGATGAGGCTCTGTGAGTGACAGCCGTAAAAAGCCGCCCATCAATTCCTTTAGTTCTAGAACTCCGAGGAGAGAAGGAGTCAGTGGCCTTTGGATTCCAAATCTGCCTAAAGGGGAGGGAATTGGGAGAGAGAGCCAGAGAGGGAGGCTACAGAAGCTGCCCACATCAGAACCGCCAGGTCGTACGCTTCTTCCCACAGCCAGCTGATAATCACCACACGGACCTGTCTCATGGCTCTTTGCATCTGGCAGTGACTCAGTAAAGAGTCAATAAATATTTATTAAGAGCCTACTGTGTGTTGGACACCATGGTAAGTTCCAGGGATACAAATGTGGGGGAGGAATCCCTTTCCTCAAGAAGTTTACAATCTAATGAGGGAGAAAGAAGGAGGTACCTGGAGTAGAGAGTCATGGTAAGGAAGTCAAAGAAGTTCAAAAAGGGCTGCATCTTGTATCCCAAAGAGATCATAAAAAAGGGAAAGGGACCTGTATGTGCACGAATGTTTGTGGCAGAAACTGGAAACTGAGTGGATGTCCATCAGTTGGAGAATGGCTGAATAAATTGTGGTATATGAATGTTATGGAATATTATTGTTCTGTAAGAAATGACCAACAGGAGGATTTCAGAAAGGCCTGGAGAGACTTACATGAACTGATGCTGAGTGAAATGAGCAGGACCAGGAGATCATTATATACTTCAACAACAATACTATATGATGACCAGTTCTGATGGACCTGGCCATCCTCAGCAACGAGATCAACCAAATCATTTCCAATAAAGCAGTAATGAACTGAACCACCTACGCCCAGAGAAAGAACTCTGGGAGATGACTAAGAACCATTACATTGAATTCCCAATCCCTCTATTTTTGCCCACCTGCATTTTTGATTTCCTTCTCAGGTTAATTGTACATTATTTCAAAGTCGGATTCTTTTTGTACAGCAAAATAACTGTATGGATATGTGTGTGTGTGTGTGTGTGTGTGTGTGTGTATATATATATATATATATATATACATATATATATGTATGCATGTATGTATACTTATATTGTATTTAACATAAAAAAGGGATGTATCCAGGTAGGAAGTGAGGAGATGGCCGAGCTGAGCTTCCTCCTTAAATGGAGGTTTTGGACCTCATGACTCCATCTTCCGATCTAAAGGGGGTAATAAGATACTAATGGGATCTTGCAGGATGATGTTAAATGATGATTATTTGAATTTAAGTTGGTTTGGACGTGTGCAGGGAGGTCACATTGCTTTTTCTCCCTTATATAAGACCAGCTATAACTGAAAAACGACTCAATAATACTGATTCACATTTCTAAAAGATTTTAAGGTCTCCAAAGTGCTTTCCTCACAGCAGCCATGCGGGAGGCATAGAGGGGGCTTTGCTATAGTGAATGAAATGTCATCCTTGGAGTCATGAAAGAGCTGGATTCACGTTCTGCCTTAGATGCTGCTAGCTGTGTGACTCTTGGCAAATCACTTAACCTCTCTGAGACAACAAATGGGAATAATAACGGCACTTTCCTTCCAGCATTGCTGTGAGGATCAAATAAGATAATGCAGATCATTCTGTTTGTTTGTTTTTGAAAACTTATACAGCTATAAAAATGTGAACTCTTGTTACTGTTACCTATATATATATGTTTTGATGTTAAAACAGATTCAGAGAAGTTGCGAGCTGCTCAGTCACACAGATAGTGTTGAAGTTGCTTCCCTTCTCAGAGCTGAAAACCCGCCATTATTCCAACAAAGAGCGTTTATGAAATAAATCGATCCCGATTGTCCATTGATACCATTGATAGAGGGCTGGGCTGTCTATCTTAGGGCATGATTGCTGCACATAATTGCTTTCTGACTCCTTCTCCTTTATGTGGCCCATAGGGGCTCGTGCTTATGATTTTCTGATCCTTAGTTCAATGTGAAATTGTAGACCAAGCGATCCCACAAAGAATGATGGCGTCATGAAGGGAGGGCTGCCCGTAGGGTCAGGAACAACTGGGTTTAGGGGCTGCCCCTGCCACACACCGTGACTTTGGGTAAGTGATATAACCTCTAAGAACCACAGGCAAACTCTCTAACTTGCAATTGCAGAGAAGGGACCAGCCTGAATTAATGGAGGAAATTTCCTCACTGGGAGTGCCCGTCATTAGAAATAAAGTTGGGAAAAACAAACACAAAAATAAATCCATGAACTTAAGAGATCCCTCCTCTCCCAAAACTCAGCCCTCAGTCATTGTCAGAGACAAAGAAGCATGAGGAAGTCTTGAAAAGAAAAAGAAGGTGAAGAGAGAGAAGATTAGAAGAAAAAAAGAAGAAAATTCTCTCCTTCCTCAGCAATCTCTGTCTGTCCCTTCTCCAATTGTGCGGCTTCACATAGACAGAACATAGGAAAGATCTGTGATTACTACTGAGGTAGGGAGGTCCCAGTGTGGGAACTCCCTCCTTCTGGGTAGATTTCGGTTTCTGGTTTCTCGATGACATGGTACATAGGCAGCTGCACCTAACAGGTAAATGACTTCTTACAAGTAGGGAAGGGGAAGACAAAAAATAAAAAGGACTTGACCTCGATTGATGCTTTGTCATTCATTCATTCATTCTATTCTTCTCTGCAACCCAATGTCTTTCCTACCAAATGAAAACAGCACCTGCATGGGTAGACTTTGCAGGGGGGATAGGGTGAGGGTGGAACATACCAGCCATTATAACACCTAGCACAGTCCTGGGCATTTTGCAGATACTTAATAAAGGCTGTTAGTTAATTGACTGACTCTTTCATACTTTCTGGATTCTAACAGTAGGTGCTTAATGGTTGTCTAATTGCCCCTACAGAAGTAGTGTCCAAGTACCAAGCTGCTGTTATTCAACTGAAGTTTCTAATTCACATTCTAGCTCATCAATGGCCTAAGACAGTGGAGACGGTGTTGGACCCCAGAGTCAAAGAGGTCTTGCTCTCGTCACGTATCCTGCCTCTGACACAGATTAGCTGCGAGCACTAACTTTCTGGGTTTCTTAACTGCAGAATTAAATAAGGAAAGACTGTGTGAGAGAGCCTGCCGTGGAATCAAGGGATTCCCAACCTACATGAGCTCAGACAAGTCCCTTCTCTCTGATCCCCATTTTCCTCCCCTGTAGAAGGCGAGGGTTAGACGAGAAGGGCTTTAAAGTCTCTTCCAGCTCTTGCTTCTATGCTGGTTCTATGCTCAGTCTTTTCTGAGCTGTTATCTTTAATAGCCACAGAGAGAGAAAGAGAGGGTGACAAGGAAAGAGATAGACAGAGACAAAGAGAAAATCAGAAGGGGATGAAGGAAAAGAGAGGGGGGTTCTGGAGGGAGACAGACAGACAGAGAAGGAGGAGAAGAGAAGGAAAAAGAGGAAGTGAAAGAGAAAGAGGAAGAGGAAGAAAGGAGGAGGAGGAGGAAGAGAAGGAAGAAAAGGAGGAGGAGAAGGAGGAGAAGGAGGAAGAGAGGGAGAAGGAGGAGAAGAAAGAAGAGGAGGAGGAAGAGGAGGAAGGGAGAAAGAAGAAAGAAGGATTGATTTACTTCACTTTCTCCTTACTTCACCCTCTCTCCCCTCCCCCCCAGTTACTTAGAAGAACCCACATGTTCTGGCCCTTGGCCCCCACCGAGAACAGAGCCGGCTCAGCCAGTGAGGAGAAGGCAAAGGTGAGTAGGGAGCTCCATTTCCAAGGCCCCCTTCCATTCCCAGCTTGTCAGCTGGGCTTTTCAGCACTGGTGCCAATTATTTCTCCAGGTGGCTATGGATACAGAGAAGTGGGTGCTTGTCACTTTGCAATGGGAACCTAATTAAATGATAACTCGGGCCTTCGGATTCCCAGTTGGTCTTTGGCAACACACAACACAAAAAAGCAGCATGAGGAGTCAGGCAGGAATCCTCCCCCCACCCCAGCCCACCCCCTTAACAACCGATTAAACTAGGAGCTTCTACCTTCCTGCTCAGAGAATCACAGCCCTGGCGAGCTAGGAATTCGAGTGTGTGTGTGTGTGTATTTGTGTGTTTGTATATTTGTGTGTATGTGTCTCTGTGTGTGTATCTGTGTATGTATTTGTGTTTGTGTATTTGTATGTTTGTATGTGTGTTTGTGTGTCTGTGTGTGTATTTGTGTATGTATGTGTGTTTGTGTGTTTGTATGTTTGTGTGGCTGTGTGTGTGCCCGAATTTCCAAGGCAATGACCTTCTTCACTGATTTTCTGCATCATAAATATCATCAATAACATAATCAATGCGCTGAAACCACTTCCCCCAAAAGCCAGGCTCTATTTTTTTGATGACAGAAATATCAGTATGTTGAGTTTTTTAATCACAAAGGCAGGCAGGGAGCAAATGAAGACTGGATTGGGAGGGAAAAGACACCAAAGGGGGAAGGGGCAGAGCTGATTTCCTCTTGTTTTGGTTGGAAATTGTGCCAGATGTAGATCCCTTTCCTGGAGAGAGGACCCGCACTGGCCTGGACTTCTCATTAGACAGAACGACTCCCGGGCAGGCCAACGGACCTCCCCAAACCTTTGTACCAAATGAATAATTGAGGCAAAACAAAACAAAATTGGACGTAAATGCGAGCAGCTGAGCGTACGTTAGATTTCCTCCTCGGGTTTCTTCCTGCAGAACACCTGGATGCTCTAGCCCATCTTTCTCCTTTGCCTCTCATGTCATCCTCCTTTGACAAAGGTTTTCTTTTCATATGATCATAGAACTGGAGCAGAAAGAAACCTCAGAAGACTTCCAGTCGATCTCTTTCATTTTACAGAAAAGGAAACTGAGGTCTGAGCAGGTGAAGTGATGTCCAAGGCAGTAAACAACGACAGTAGGATTTGAACCCAAGCCAGTGCTCTCTTTCTGATGGATTTTGTTCTAACAGAGCAGGGAATCATCAAGTTCTCTCAACCTTCTTATTTATAGAGCTGGGAATAAGGCACATCAGCAAATTTCTGTTTCTCCCTCTGCTCTCTCTGTCACCACTAAGCAACAAGTCATAGGAGGAGGAGGGTATCAGCACATAGTAGGTGCCTAATAAATACTTATTGACTTGCCGGACTTTTTAACCTTCTGAGCTCCTCAGGGGAAGAGACCATTTTGGCCCTTTTTTGGTATCCTAAACTTATCACAGCGAATAGTAGGCACTCAAGTGTTTGTTGATTTGACACGCTCCTCCAAAGCCTTGGGAAAAGGGGCAAGATGCAGAAGCTTGGCAGCTGAATTCTAGTCCGGTGTTCTCCTTTGAGGTCACATCCCAACTAATGAAATCTTTTGACATCCACCTTTGGGGGAGGGATGGGTTTTTTGGTTGGGAACTTGATTTCATTAGGATAAGGGGCTCTCTATAACTATTCTGTCATTTCTAATAGTTTCCTAGAGCCACTGACAGGAAAGTGGAAAGAGAACAAGCATTTATTAAGCACTTCCTATACACCAGGCACTCTGAGAAATGCTTTACAAATATCTTGTTTAATCCAACAACAATCCAACAACCAATTTAATAACCCTGTGAAATAGGTACTATTCTTATGGTTAAGGAAGCTGAGGCAGACATTGAATGACTTGCCCAGAGTCATATAGTCACTGTGTCACTGTGTAGATGGAGACTAGAATCTTGCTCATCTTGGCCCCAGCTAGCTAGCCATTACACTACACTGCCTCCTCCCTGGGAATATTCCAGTTAATTAGAAACTTTTCCTCACTGGGGTAAATTAATCCATTCTGACTCTCCAGTAGCTTGGCTGCATTCCCTTTGCTATAGACCAATGATGAGGAAGGCAGATTGAAGTTAGAAATCGGGGGCCACCATTCAGATATCATTCCCCCATGGTTAGAGATTACGCCATAGGGTTAGAGATTAGAGGTCACGTAAAAAAAATACTGAGACCCCTTCCTCCTTTCCAAAATTCTGCTCTTTTTCTTATTATCTTGATCATAAAAGTTCAATTTTTTCCCCTTTTTCCTTTTCTTTTTCCTGATATCCTTTGTTTTTATAACATCTTTATTTCTGACTATATGGTTCCCCCTCCCCTACTCAGTGAGCTATCTCTTATAACAAAGTTGGTCTTTTTTTAATGGGAAAAAAATCCTAGTTTTGTAAACCAACAAATACATCTGTGTTCCATGTTCACAGTGGGTAGGGGGACTGAGGAAATGTGTGATATTCAAACTGAAAGACCTTCAGTGAGAAAGACACAGAAATGGTGGAGTGATTCTCCAAATGGATAAAGAAGCCCTCGGGGTCCTTCCAGCTCTGGCTCCTGCAGTTCTGTGCTTGTCTTCCCCCTGACTTCATTCCTGCCCTGCCCTCCTCTGTACCAACGCCAAGCAAAATGTTTGCTCTGGAAAATCCGCATTTCCGGGGGAAGCTGTGGGAAAGACTCAGATTTGGTGACTCATTGTGGGAATGGCCACCTGGGCACTAGGAGTCCTGGCTTCCGTGGCCTTGGGATGGGGAGGTTCAGACAATGACTCCCTTTGTCTCGGGAGCCTGTTTTCTGGAGCTGTTTCTGGGATGAGACAAACGTACAAGGCAGCTGCGGGCGCCATCTTTCCCCAGCTCATCTTTGGTACCCGGTAGGGAAGAGCAGGAGGATTCATCCTCCAGGCCCTTCAGTGGTACCTACAATGGTCTCACGCCCAGATCTCTTCCCTACCTGGGTGACTCCCAAGTCACTACCTTCATCGCCTCATCTGTAGGATGGGGGACCCCAGCGTGCTTTCTGCTCTGCAATCACCAAGCCACAAGTTGGCCGCTCTAGGTGAGAGGGTACCAAGTGCCGCACTCATGTATACACATGCACATGTGGTAGGGTCTGTCTGCCTGCGTCTGTGTATATAGGAATGTATATGAATGCATGGATATGTGTCTGTTCTATGAGTGTTTGTACACATGCACATTATGTTGTCAGACGGGGTGACCATGCTGGCTCTCTTCTCTCATTTAAATCATCCTAAGACGGTAAGTTCTCAGAGAGCAGCTCTCCCCTCGTTTCTTACAAACTTCGGCTTTTCTTGTATTTGATTTCCCTGAACAACAAGGCTAAGGTCTTACCGAGCTGTGCCAGCACAACGGATAGCAACGGTGAGAAATAACAATGGCCAGGACCAAATGGGGAGGAGGGAAATAGACGTATTAGGTGAATTTAGGCGTTACTCTAAAGTTTGGAAAGTATGAGTAATTGTTGATTTGAATCTGGAATGGATCTTAGAGTTGTCAAAAATAATCCTCTCATCCTGGAGTGAGAATGAATGCTCTGATTTCCCGCTCTATATTATATCTAGCCCTCATCCACCTCCTGACCTCACATTCCACACCCTTAATCCCAACTGCCTTTGGGACTAGGATGTCCAGGTTCCACCCTCAAAACCCCGCATTCGTCTTCAATTTTTCACCCTCATTCACTCCACATATTCAATCAGCTCATGTCGCAAAGTCAACAAATTCTAAGGCCTTCAGAATTAAATAGAAAGTCTTCTCTCCAGCATTTAAAGCCTTAATAATGGACGCCCTCTTCCCTTTCCATGCATCTTAGACTTTTCTCTCTTCTCCATTTCCAGGATCCAGTTCTACTATTTTCTTGTTTCTCATAGAAGGCTCTCCTCCTCCTGCCACCATAGATTAGAGATAGATAGATAGATAGATAGATAGATGGATGGATAGATAGATGGATAGACGGACGGATAGACAGACAGACAGATAGATAGATAGATAGACGGACAGACAGAGAGAGAGAGATGGATAAACAGACAGACAAGCAGACAGACAGATAGATAGATGGATGGATGGATAGACAGAAGGACGGACAGACAGATAGATAGAGAGATAGATAGATAGATAGATAGATAGATGAAGTCTTCAATGTTGGGTGTGATTAGCAGAGTAATTGAGAAAAATTAATCCCTGAGGCAGGCAGGGAGAAGGCACTGATAGAGATCAGTTCAGTACCATAGTCTCACCCTCTGGGGAGACTGTCCAATCAGAAATCCAAGTTATGTCAAACCCCTGAGATTCACTTTCAGTAGTGGTCTCCAGCAGTCTCATCTTGCCATGTCGTGTCAGAAATCCCAGTCATGTTCCTGAGACTAAATTTTCCCCACAAAATCTCCGTATGGGCCATCCCAAGACTTCCTGCCTGTCTTGTGGTATCTTTCTCCTACCCCCTCTCCTATGCTACATGCTTTAATTCCACTCTGCTTCTCAACCCCGCTTCTCCTACTTACAACTAACTAATGCTTTTAGGATGCCAAGTCCCTTTTAGGATTTAGCCTGCCAACCAAGGGTATAACCTAACCTCACGGGCTGCTCCTTTTCTACTGGCTAATTGTGAGTTTTTCTGAGGAACTTGTCTTTCTATGCTCTCCCAACCCTGTTTCATTTTTGCTATTCTTGGTGTCTATTGCATCCCTTCATTTTGTCTGTAACGTCTTCCCTAAAATCTTTTTTTTTTCCCAAAGAGCATGGCCATTGTGAATTCTTCACATGATTGAAGCTTAACTTTTGGTGTCTACCATCTACATCACCCACATCAGATAGATGATAGATATACACACAAGTGGGCTTATCTTAAAACAAAACACATAATAATAAAAATGATATTCAGGTTTCATATAGACCAAATTATGGGAAAGGGGAAATTAATATTCAATCAATAGATAATGGGAATTTTATTAAATGCCTACTATGTGCCAGACACCATGTTAGGCATAAAGGATACCTAGAAAAACATGAAACAATCCTTCCTCTCAGGAAGCATACATTCTAGCAGTGGAGACAAGTTCATATGTGAGAACATATAAAATAGAGACAATATAAATAAGTGCAAGGTAATGGGAGGAAAGGGAACTGGCTGATGGATTGGAATGGGAAAAGAATCAAGAAAGACTGCATGGAAGAGGCAGCATTTCAGCTGAGTTTTAAACAATGTCAGAAGGGTAAGCTCCGACTGTTATTATTTATCATGTCTTTATCCCATCAATGACTATCAGGGAAATTTATTTCAGTCATATGATTCAATTTAAGCACCTTCCAGGTGCCGTTATTTTTATGATTTTGTTCCATTCTAGAACATCTGGCAAACTGAGTAGAAAAAAAATCCAGGCTTCTGGTATCCTATAGCTCAAACTAAGAGGTGAATTTCTTCTAAGACTGAATTTCTTCCACAATTCAGCTAGAAATTTTAGCTTTTGTGTCGACTCTGAGCGATTCCTTTAAAAAAAAATCACATAATGGGTCTCCAAGTTGGGAGCCTTATTTAAACTTGCCAGGAAAAGAGCTTTTGAAAGGAGGATCTTTGTTCCTCAGTTTATATTCAAGGAACTCATTTCTTAATGGAGATTGCAACAATAGCTAAAAATACATAACTGCAGAACAAACAGTCCTATTGTGATATAGCTAACAAATGTTTTGACTGTCTCTTTGTTTTCTTCTCCTCTCTTTTCTTCCCCTTAACCAAGAACAAATTTCTGAAGCATGAATCTAGCCTGGTAAATGGTGTTATAAAGAGAGAATAATCATTCTCTCATGCTGAATATCATGCAGGAGGAAATAGACTAACCTCCCTAGGCAGTTAAGGGATTAATTGTCATGGGTATTTAGTTTGGGATTAATAATTGTTTTAACCAAACAGGTCTCAGAACATGCCAAGGGAGAAGGAGGAAAAGATACTGAAGAAGGAAAATGAATTCGTTATCAGAAATTCAGAGAAGAAAGCCTTTTCTTATTAGCAAACTGCTTTCTTCTGGTAATATGAAGAAATCTAATGAAAGCCAGTTTTATGCTTTATTAAATAAAAACATCAGCATTGCTGGATCCCACTTTGCTCTTCTTCCCCAAATTTTCACAGAACTTGATTATTTTTCCACGGATTCCAAGTCTCAAAGGCCTTTCATGTTCCCCCCTTCCTGCCCATTAGCAATCAAATTTCAAGACTTTATATTATTTATCTGGAAAACTCAGATAAAGAGAAAATTCTAACTACAAAATTGGTTTAAGAAACAAGGGTTTTGTTTTCTCCTTGGTGGAGCATTAGTATATGAAGTGAGGCTGAGGAGAGGAAGAAGGGGAAGGAAAAGTAAAGGGAGTCTCTAATATTCATGCCAGTTGTCTACATAATTACTATTAATAAAGCAGCCATAGCTAAGATGGAGAAAGAACTACATTTCTCAGGATACTCGGGCCCAGTGTGAGAATGAATGAGATTATATTAAGCTTCTATGATATGCGGCCTTAAGCATGGAGACATAAATGCAAAAATAAAAGGCGGTCCCTTCAGAGTTTGCCTTCTAAAGGAGCGGGGGTCTGGGAGAGGGTGTAAGGCCCCAAGGGAGTAGATTGAAGGCTTTTTCCAGGAACACTGGGCCCTTTCCCATCATTAGCACGAGCCTCCGACCAGCAACATTTTCTTATTTTTCCCTCATTTCTCCTCATGGTTCATTGGTTCAATGGCTAGATCCAAGCTGAATGACACTGATTCCTAGGTCCACACTGATTGGAGCAATGCTAGGCTGACCCTATGTGTAGGAGACAGTTAGTAACATCCCTCTGTGGTTGCGATGCTCTGTCTGAAGAGTGTTTTAGAATTATACATTTAATGTTTATATAAATTGATTTAACATATATTTTAACATATATAACATATATTGGATTACTTGCCATCTAGGGGAGGGGAGTGGGGAGAAGGAAGGAAAAATCTGAAACATAAGGCTATGCAAGGTCAAGACTGAAAAATTATCGGTGCATATGTTTTGAAAATAAAAAGCTTTATTAAAAATAGAATTATACATTTAGCTCTGCAAGGATTAGAATTCAAGCTTCACATGTTACAGATGAATAAACTGAGTCCCACCTTCCAATGCTCCAGAGAGTCCAAGTGATTTACCCAGAGTCACACAGGTAGCAGGTAAGTAACAGAGGTCCTACCACTCCAAACCCAGGGCTTCCCCCACTGGACCACACTCCTCTGGAAAAGGTTCTGAGTCTTCCCGAAGCTTCTGCTCCCTGAACTTTCATCTTGGAGGTTTCTGGATAGCAATTTTGCAAAATCAGCTGTCCACAGGTCTGCAGAGATTCATATTCCCAAATCCACTGTTAATTTTCATTTTCATTTGGCTACCAGCAAGGAGATTATAAACACAACTCCTCTTGGGTTTCTTGGCCAAAAGAGTGAAGCTCAAAGATACCTCCGGACATTCTGCAGGCAACAAAAACATCTAGGTCTTTTGTCCGGTTGAATGTCAGTTTCTTTCTCTTTATTTTAATGGGGACATCTTGTCTAGATTCACAGACCCCGCGTTTCACAAAAATTGAATGGATGGAGCCGGAGCTCCTATTAATGTGTCAAAGCATTTTCAACATTATTAAAACCTCAACCTCAGCCATTCTTGTTCTTCAGTGCCTTTCTTGGTTATTCAGTTGTTCCGTTTAGATATCTGTCATTTTTTTTCTAATTTTTTGCATCATAAACATTAAAAATAAGAAGCCCCTTCTTTCCGGGGTCAATTCTTATCTCCTATTTGCTGATTTTCAGCAAAAATCCCCTTATAAATTAATTATTCAATAACCTAAAATATGAAGAAGTGATTGCCAAGCATTCTCCAAATACAAAATTATGTGTAAGCATTCGATAGCAGCCTGGTCAATGATGCTTTAATTAATCCTTCTCAAAGAAGCCTGTGTAGAAAGTCTGCAGTCTGGAGTCTTTGGATGTGGGGTCAAGTCTCATCTCTGACATTTAATACTTGCGTGGTCTTGGGTAAAGATCACACTGAACCTCCTCCAGCCTCAGTTTTCTCATCTGTAAACAAGGAGGTTGGACTAGATGATGGCTGCAAGTTCTTCCAGTTCAAGTTTGATTTGTATCCTCAGTCAATGGTTTTTATGACTTTCTTGTCAAGCCCAACAAAACCCTCTGCCTCTTCCAACTTGCATCCTCTGAGAAAATATGGACCGGATCTGTATTTTTAGGAGAATAAGGAACTTCCATTTGAGGAAACATCCTCCACCAATGCAGGTCAATTTACAGTCTTAGAGAGTTCCCCGTAGCGTTGAGAGACACAGGGTCACATAGTCAACGTGAATTGGAAGTGGGACTTGAATCTAGCTCGTCCTGGTTCAAAGACCAGCTCTCTATCCTGTACACCAGTCTATTACTCATAGTAGTAATAAAAATAATAGCTAACATGTAGTGCTTTAATGATTATGAAGCCTTTTATATAATCTCATTTAATCCTTGGGACTGTGAGAACATATTAAAAACTTCCATTTTTAGCTCAACTGGAAATATTAAGAAATACTATTTTCTCTCATCTAAAAATGCTTTCCAGATTTTTTTCCCTTTGGGGAAACGGGGAAGAACAAAGCCTAAGGTTTCAGGAAATGAATTGAGGATAAAAATGAAACTTAAGTCTTGTTTCCACAAGACCTCTGTCTCCCCATCACCCCACACACACCATGTGATCGGTGACTTGACCCATCTAGGGCAATGTCCCTCTTTTACATTCAAGGTTAAGATATTGATCAAAAGCAGGAAGTCTTCTCAATTCTTGAGGGGATAGCCAAGGAAAGAATCCAGTAAACAGATTCAATTTACTAGATCAAGTGATGATTCTAGGCAGTTCAGCCCAAATTATATTTTAACCTTTTATGACATTTTTCATCTTCAAGATTCCAATAAACGCCTCCGATCATCCTGGGGGAAGGAGATAGACAAGGACACGGACAGACTATGTCCAGGGTGGACATTTCTGTCTTTAAGCAAGAAATGACTTGGTTATTGGATACTGATAAACAAAATTGTGCCCAGCAAACATGTCTAAAATATGGCGTATGGCGTCGATATTTTTTCTTCAACATGGCAACCTGTGATGGGGATGCTGTTATTGTTCTCATTTTGCAAAGGAGAAAACCAATGGAGGTTAACTGATTTGTTTAGGTCACACAGCTCGGGTCTGTCTGAATGAGTGTCTGAGTCAATAACAATGGCAATAATAAAAACTGGTATTTTTTACTTAAGGCTTTGAGGCTAACAAAGCTGAGGGTACTTGACCTCAGTTGCCGCTGCTGGGTCTCTGGTATCTCTTGTGATTGTTCCCTGGGGAGAGAGCTTCTCTCATCCCAATCTCTTGAGACAACCAGGGATAGAAGGAGTCCAACCCAAGTGAATGGCCATTTTCTTTTCTGCAGTCCAAAGAATGATGGCGATTGTTATGTGTGGGTTCCAGATAGGCTGTTATCTGGACTTCTCTTCCTATTGAAGGAGGTATAAAGTAGACCTTTCTAGCGGGTTTTGGGGTGCCTGTCTGAAATTTCAGCCACTGAGGATCTTTTGGGGCTCAGGAATTCTTATCTGCAGGGGGATGTGCCTATTGGGTGTTCAGACAAGGTTCTGTACCAATATGGTGAGTTCTACTCCCTTCCCTAAAACAGGAAGCTACCCAGCTGCCTACAATAATAAATCAAAAATTTGATTAATCCTTCTCAAAGAAGCCTGTATAGAAAAGTCTAGAGTTTGGAGTCTTTGGATGTGGGTTCAAGGCTCATCTCTGACATTTAATGCTTGTGTGGTCTTGGGTAAAGATCACACTGAACCTCCTCCGGCCTCAGTTTCCTCATCTGTAAACAAGGAGGTTGGACTAGATGATGATAATAAAACAGCAAGTCAAAACTCCTATGGGGAGCCATAGAGGACTGTTCTTCTAGACTGGGAGAGATGGAAAGGCACAATTTTAAAAATAAATAACTAGTCCCTTCCACAGCTATATTCCAGTCATGAACCCCAATGTAGAAAAGTCTCAGTGCTGTCAAATCTGTATTAGAATCTCTAGTTTGTATTGTTTACGCTCCCTGAAGCGCACTGCTGTCAGCCTGGGGGAAAAGTCTGGAGAAGCTGCTTCTGAGAAGGGGAGACAATATGGATGGAACAGCCCCATTCATCCATCATTTAAGAAGCTACCCTTGGTCACTTAGGTAGCATGATGAATTGAGTGCTGGAGCTGGAGTCAAAGTGATCTGAGTTCAAATTCTGCCCCAGTTTCATCATCTGTAAAGTGAGGAAAATAATAGAATCTAGAAGAATTGTGAGAATTACATGAGATATATGAAGCACTTCACAAACCTTAATGCACTATTTAAATGCTAGCTATGATTATGATCAACAAGGGTCTATTAAGTGCCTACTATGTATTAGGAATACAAGTAGAAAGAATGAAACCAACAATTCCTACATCCCATTGATCAATTGAGCCCCTACCCTCTTTCTTCCTTTTTCTGTAGAATTCAAAGTTCTCTTTCTAATTGTAAGCTGAGCCTCTTCAGTCACTCATTCCTGTAGGGTTCACCTCGTCACCATAACTTTTCCTTCTGATAAAGATTCATTCAGTCCCTGTACTCTCTGAGCACTGGGGACCTCCTTTCCAAATTAAGCTCCTTGAAGGTGGGGTCAATTTTTGCCTTACTTTGTTTCCCCAGCACTTGGTTCAGTGCCTGACACATAGTAGGCACTTAAATGTTGATTTCACTTGGCTTGACTTGCTTCAGAAAACTAGCCTGGAATGGAGGATGAGCAGAAGCTCTGCAGGGAAGTTTAAGATTGATGTCGAGAAGAACTCTCTGCCATTTGGAATGCCTTTGCTGGGAAGGTAAGGCATCTTCAATCCAAGTCTGAGTGACCATTTGTCAAGTGGGTCGGTCAAAAGTGGAGCTGTCCAGAGAGGGAAGTCAAAAGTGGAGTTAGAGTGAGATAATATTTAGAAAGTGCTTCTCAAATCTTCAATGCTGCTATTATTATTATACTATAAAATGTGTGTGTGTTGGGAGGAGGGAAGGAAAAAGGGGGGCACAGAGAGACAGAGACAAGCAGACAGAGTCTCAGAGAGACAAAGAGACAGAGAAAGAGAGAGAGAGAGAGAGAGAGAGAGAGAGAGAGAGAGAGAGAAAGGGAGAGAGAGAGAAAGGAGAGAGAGAGAACAAGAAAGAGAGAGAGAGAGAACGAGAAAGAGGGAGAGAGAGAGAGAGAGAGAGAGAGAGAGAGAGAGAGAGAAAGAGGGAGAGAGAGAAAGAGAAAGGGAGAGAGAGAGAGAAAGGGAGAGAGAGAAAAGAAAGAGAGAGAGAGAGAGAACGAGAAAGAGGGAGAGAGAGAGAGAGAGAGAGAGAGAGAGAGGAGAGAATGACTCCACCCTTCCATTTGCCCAAACAGATCTTCATTTTAACTTAATCCCACATATCCCTGAAGGAGATGGCCAGGGTTAGCTAGCACTGGGGTAGCCTCGTTAATAAGCCTGTTCCCAAAGCTCGGCACAGAAACCGAGAACACGCTGCCTGACCCCAGATTCCGCGGCCTTTCCCTCGATTTGCATGAAATAAGAACCCCGATACTGGGCAGCGTCTGGCTCCACAACAGGCACAAGCGGCTCGCTGACGGGTCAAAGGAAAAATGCGCGTTGGGCTCTTTCCCAGCCTGGGGGCCACGCTAGCTGTCAGACGCGATCCCCAGCGCCCAAGTTGACGGAGCAACACCCGGGAAGGGTCGTTCGGCCCGGCGGTCGCAGGTCCAGGTTGGCCGAGCCCCCATCGGCCGCGCGGCCTTTATCTTTTAAAGGCATTCTCCCGAACATCTCCGAGCGAGCCCGCGGCCTGCCCTGGTCCCCTGGGAGAGCCTTCCGCCAGCCCGCCCGGCTCAGGAGAAATAATCTCCCAGGAGCAGAGATGAAGGCCAGACAAAGGCCCGAGCCGCCGCCGGGCTGCGCTTCTGCCACCTCCGGCTCTGCCCAGATAACTGGGCTCCGCACCGAGGATGCCGCATTTCCATCCGCCCCGGCGCCCGCATCCCCTCGCCTCCCAGTCAGCCTGACCGAGGGCCGGTGATTGATGGCTGCTGTGGAGCCGCCGTGTCATCCCTGCGGCCGCGCTCTGGGGCTCGGGGTCTTCCTGCTCCCGCCTCCCCACCCAGCTACCTGGGGACCCCTCCTGAGCGTGGAAAGGCGTGAAAATGATGAACACGTGTACGCACAGACACACAGACACACACAGACACATACACACACACTCACATATACACACGCTTACTTTTTCATCTGTGAGTGGCTGGCAAGACCCCACTGGGTGGGGATAGAGCCAGATCTGGGGTGGGTGGGAGGGGAGGATTCCCATGGAACTATATGAAAATCCCCAAAGGTCTAACCTTGGACAAGATCTATGGGTGGGTCACTGGACATTAAGGGTGGGAGAACAATCTTAGCCAGTTTTGCTGTGGCTAAAATAAGTGAAGGAAAGTTCCTGAAATATGGCTTTGGTTGCTGGGGAGAAGGAAACTGGAGATGGTTTGAAAGGGAGAAGAGATGAGATTACTGTTCCCCTTCTGAGAAGCAAATTGGCAGGGCTGGCTGGCTAATTAAAGGTAAAAGCCAGTGTCTGAGTCACATTTCCTGGCTTGTTGGCTCTCTCCCCAACTTGGTCTCCTACTTAATTCTGAAGCACGGGGCCCTCTTCCTGAAGCAACAAGGACACCTTGTAAAGCCTAGGGGTGCTGAGCCCTCTCTAATCAGAGCTGAGGGACTTATCACCCTGTTCCCCAGCCTGAGATTTCATCTAGTCTGTTAGCAATTCAGGGCATGATATTCTCTCTCTCTCTCTCTCTCTCTCTCTCTCTCTCTCTCTCTCTCTCTCTCTCTCTCTGACTCTGTCTCTCTGCCTCTCTCTGTCTCTGTTTCTGTTTCTGTCTCTCTGTCTCTGTCTCTCTCTCTTTCTCCTTTCTCCTTCTCTCTGTTACCAAATGAAGAAGCGAGAGGCAAGGCAGGAGAGGAGGGAGAAGGATAGAGGGAACTCTTCTGAAATATAAGGCTGAACACAATCTGATGTATTTTGATTCTCAAAGAGCACCTCATTTTACATTTTGTTTCACACTCAAAGAGGGCAGACCTCCAAATATATATAATTCTCTATCTTGGGGCAAAAATGTCAGAAAAGGAGGTATGCAGGGGCTCCCCCACCCCTATTCTGCACCCCTCAGTCACCATAGTCCTGCTCTGCTATGAGACCTGCTAGGTAACTTCTGCTGGGATGTGGCCCTGCCTGTTTCCGGATGCTGAAGGTCCCGCACTGCATCATGAACTATTTCCTGGGAGGAAGGGATAGAGCCCAGAGGGACTTCTGCAAGACTGAGGCAGCTGCAGAAAAATGAAAGGAGCCGCACCAAGCAGGCGTGGCCCATTTCTCCTTCTGGGAATGGAAGACTAGGATAATTCTCTCAGGTTACAACAACAACAGAGCACTGGAAACAGGCAGGGCTGGAAGTGTCAGAGAAACCCACTGACCGGTCTTAACCCAAAACGGAGTGACTGGCCTAGAGACACTGGGAGTAGCTTCCAAAGGAGTCAGTGCAGCTCTGAGGTCTCTTGGCGACTGTAGGAGGGACACCGGAAGACTGTCAGGAAGCTGGGCCCACAGGGTCACCCAGCCCTTCACTTTACAGAACAGGAAACAGATCCAGAGAGGAAGTGGCTCCTTCAGTTAATAAGCATCAGAGCCGAGACTCAAAGCAGTCCTCACATCAATCACCCAGCACTAGCTTGTGGTCAGGTTGTGTCGGGTGCTGTGCTAAGTGTGGGGACATGAAGAAGGGCAAAAAGATGGTCCGGGACTTGTGACTTCCAGTCCATCAGGTGGGGGACACTATACATAGTGTTGGCTCTGGAGTTAGGAAGTCCTGAGTTCAAATCTAGCTTCAGACATTTACTGGTTATGTGATAGTGGGTAATTTCACTTAACTTCTGTCTGCCTCGATTTCTTCCTCTGTACAATGGGAATCATCATAGCGCCTACTTCCTGGGATTGTTGTGAGAATGAAATGAGATATTTGTAGAACACTTAGCACCTAGTAGGTGCTTAACAAACACTATTTCCTGGCTTCTTTTAGTGTTACACTAAATGATATGTTGTAAAGTATCCTATCTGGGAATCGAGAGAGCATCTTTGAAAGCATGTTCTTGTGTTTCAGTCCCACAACTGCCACCAATTTGCTGTATGCTCCCAAATCAGGCAATCGCTCCTCCCTTCTGGGCTCTGTTTTCCAGCTACAAAACCAAGGGATTGCATGAGATGGTCTCTCTGGTTCTGTTCCAAGGCTAGAGTCCTCCAGCCCTGGGATGATTCAGACTCCTGGCAGAGCTGATCACGAGGTCAGACTTACAGATTTACAGAGATGAAATGTAGAGAGAATACAGAGCTCGTTGGGAAATGGATTTCAAAAGCTGCTCATAGAGCCTAGATTTCAATCAGTGCACAAGCATGTATGAAGTACCTACTGTGTGGCGGACAATCGAGGATCCGAAGGCAAACAGAGGAAGTTTCTATCCTCAAAAAGTCTGTATTCTACAGTGAGGGAGAGAAAGGTGGGTTGGGGCCAGACTGAGAAGGGGTCAATGTTAAACATATGAGTTGTATTTGATTACAGAGATGACAGGGAGGTGTTAGTGAACTTGGGAGAGCCATGGTCAGAATGACTTGCTGATATCTTCCTGTCTTGAATAGAGAAAGGAGCTTCCATGTAGGCTGGAAGAAGCAGGATGATTCTATACTAATCACGTCTGCCTGGAAAAGGAAGGACATTTGAAGGAAGGGAACCATCAGTGTCCTAATATGTCGTTCTTAAATAGAAAGGTCAAGTCACTTCCCATGCTCTCAGCTGCTCTCTCTGACTGCTCACTCCTCAATAGTTGCCAATCTACATTTGTAGAGGGAGTTTCTTCCTCCTCAAGAGTTCTTGACCTAACCTCATGAAATTATAGGTCCAGTGTAACCTTAGGCTCAAGTCCATTTGCATATAAGACCTTTATTGATGGAGATCCAATAAAAAACAAAATGCCGGTGTGCTAGTGGACAATGAAGAAACAACCTCTGCCTTCACATTCTACTGCAGGGGAAGCAACAGGTTTCCAGAGAAGTAAATACAAGAAACTTTGTGAGGAATGAGGAAGACTCTAGCAACTATGAGGAGGAAAAATGGTCTTAAGGAAATAATGATAAGTGTTAGAGGAGTCTGGGGAAACTGGACACTAATTGTTGGTATAGTAATGAAATGATCCAACCATTCTGGAGAACAATATGGAACTCTGTCCAAAGGGCTCTCAAACTGTGCAGACCCTTTGACCCAGCAGTGTCTGTATCCCAAAGAGATATTAAAGGAGAGAAAGGGACCCACATGTGCAAAAATGTTTGTGGCAGGCCTTTTGGTGGTTGCAAAGAATTGGAAAATGACTAGATGCCCATTGTTTGGGGAATGGTTGAATAATTTAGGGTATATGAAAATAATGGAATATTATTTTTCTATTAAAATGCTAAACAAGCTGATTTTAGAAAGGCCTGGAAAGATTTACATGAACTGATGCTGAACTAAACAAGCAGAACCAGGAATATATTGTACACAGTCATAGCAAGAACATATAATGATCAACTATGACAGACTTGGTTCTTCTCAGCAGTTCAGGGACCCAAAGCAATCCCAAAGAGAGAGAACTATGGAGACTGAATGTAAATCATCACATGCTATGTTCATTTTTTTTCTTCTATTTTTTTCCCCTCTTGTTTTTCCCTTTTGTTCAGATTTTTCTCTTCCAATGCAATTCATAAGGAAATATAGAGAAAAAAAAAGAATGTACACATATAACCTCCAAAATAGGAGGTTTTTTTACACATAACTGGAGAAAACAAAAATTTTAAAAATAATTAATATTGAAATTAACCTTAAAAAAAGATTTTGCAGGTCAAAGAACCTGAATTCAAACCTGGCCTTTTACCCCTCTCAGGCTATGTTTCTCTCTCTGTAAAATGGGCTTAATAATTGCACCTGCCTTACAAATTGTTATACAGATTAAAGAAGATCATATTTGTAAAGCATTTAGCACAGTGACTGGCACATTACATATACTATAAAATGGGAGCTATTTTTAAATCACATCTCCTCTATTTACCAATTGGTATCACAATCCAAAAGCAGAATAGTATCTCTGAAACTATAAATTCAGCAGCTACTAAAATACTATTGGCTATTTATAATCACCATTACTCTTCCTATGAAAGAATATGTTCATTGTCACTTGAATTATGTGCTTCAAGTTCTTTAACATTTGGGGGGTTTGGGGGGGTTTTGGTGGAAGGGGGCATCTTTGGAGTTCAAATGACCTGAACAAATCTTAGATAAGCTGTTTAATGTGTCTGGATCTCAGTTTCTTCATCTGTAAAATAGAGTTGAACTTGTATGGTGACAGGATTTCTTAATATGATATTTGGGAATTTGTTTTCTTAAAAAATAAATTATTTTGATAAATTTAACTCAATAAAATTGGTTTCCTTTAGCCAAAAAAAAAGTCTTAGAGTAGTGCTGAAGACCCTGAGAGATTAAATGGTATTGCCCATAATAGGCATGTTAGCAAGGATTTCTATGGCCTTTGGGATTTGCACGGTGTTTTCCATATATTACCTTACTTTGTCCTTACAACAATCCTGTGGGGTGGGGGCTGTGTTAGAAATTAGAATACTGATGTTAAGATAAGTGATTTGCCTGGGATCGTACAGCTGGTGAGTGTCTGAGGCAGGCTTGGAACATAAGTCTAGGTCATTCTGATTCCAAGCCCGATGCTCCTTCCACTGCACCATCTAGCTGCCCGGTCTCAGAGCCAATGTCTGTCAGACAGTGCTCCAGTCCTCCCTCTGTGCCAGATTGTGTCTCTGGGTGGGACACTCTGCTAGGATGGAAAATTCATGATACCCGGGGCTGTCACCTACATGGGCTAGGCAGTCTCCCTGAGACACTTCAGGGTCATAAGATCAGAGACTGAGAGCTGGGAGGGATTTTTGATGCTATAGATCACATTCAAATCACTCCGGCTGCAGAGGAGAAGATTGATGCTCAAGGGGATTAAGGGACTTAAGTTTCCAGCATCACAAAGGGGGAAATCATCTAAGGTGGAATTAGGGTCCCTTGCATTCTAGAGGGAGCGCCCTATCCACTGTCCTTTATACCTTCCTTGATTTAAGTCAAAGTAGACTCCCTATTAAAAGAAAGCTATAATAGAGGAGAGACAGACAGACAAAGACAGAGAGAGAAACAGAGACAGAAAAACAGAAACAGAGAGGGAGAGAGAACTGGGTGAAAGAGGGTAAGGGATTCAGAGACAAAGAGAGGAGAGAAACAGAGAGACAGAGATGGGGAGAGACAGGGAAGAGAAGAGAAGAGAAGAGAAGAGAAGAGAAGAGAAGAGAAGAGAAGAGAAGAGAAGAGAAGAGAAGAGAAGAGAAGAGAAGAGAAGAGAAGGGTTAGGGAGAGGAAGAAGGAGATGTGGAGAGGGAGAGAGAGAGGAGAAAGGAAAGGGGAGGGGAGAGGAGAAGGGGAAAATGAGAGAGAGAGAGAGAGAGAGAGAGAGAGAGAGAGAGAAGAGAAGAGAAGAGAAGAGAAGAGAAGAGAAGAGAAGAGAAGAGAAGAGAAGAGAAGAAAACAGAAGAATCCAGAAGGCAGTGGTGGAAGGAAAGAAGGGAATGATCACTGGAAAAAAACAGAGATGACATAGGCAATGGGAGGAGATGGAGTGATCCTCCCAAGCAGGCTCTTATTTGGAAATGACTCTGACTTTAAGGGTTTGGGGAGACCAGATCTGAGTTTGTGCAGCTTTTCTGGGGACACTTGCTGCATTTCAGCCTTGTGATCACTTGCTCATTAAGAAGGGGTTTCCAAGAGGCACACTGAGATGCAAGGGCTCACTTCCAGCTCTGGAAGATAAAAACAGCCATTTTATTTGAACACTCAAAATGCTCAGATCCTAATGATAGAATAATAATGAGGGTGTCATGTGTTATCAACTTAATGATGAGAAACAGAGAGAACGGGCACCCTGGCCACAGCCCCTCTTTCTGTGCCTCCTGGTTGCTCTCAAAAAATCAGTAAAGTGAGATGAAATTGATACAGCCTGGAAATTGTATTTCCTTTTTTGCAATTTGACCTAGCAGTTACAAGGGGAGCAGGGAGGGAGAGAGAGAGAGAGAGAGAGAGAGAGAGAGAGAGAGAGAGAGAGAGAGAGAGAAGGAGGGTGAGAGAGAGAGAGAAAGAGAGAGAGAGACAGAGACAGAGACAGAGACAGAGACAGAGACAGAGATTGAGCCTTGAGATGAGTCTGAGCTGTTGAGAAAGAGCCAGGCATTCACAGCATCTCCAACATTATCTGATCAATAAGATAGGGGAGGGAACTAAAACAATATTGTAAAAAAAAATGAAGAATATTTAGCTCTGATTATTCCTTTCTTGTCTAATATGAGTATAGAAGCATTTCTTGAGTGATCTAGAAGGTGCTAGAGAGACAGAGAGACAATCGGAAGGAAGGAAGGAAGGAAGGAAGGAAGGAAGGAAGGAAAGAAAGAAGGGAGAGAGGGAGGGAAGGGAAGGAGGGAGGGAGGAACAGGAAAGAAGGAGGGCAGGAGGAAAGGAGGAAGGGAGGGAGGGGAAAAGGAAGGGAAGGAAGGAGGAAGGAGGAAGGGAGGGAGGTTTTGCCTTCTGATGAGACCAGGGCTGAGACAAGGCATCTGGCTCTCTTGGAAAGGTTTGAAAAGTGTGCTCACTGTGCCTTACAAGCCCACTGGATGCTGTGAACCTTCAGTGTAACTAATGCAATTTGACCAATCACAAAATAAATACTTTTGTGCTACAATTAATATAGTTCTCTAGCATTTAAAAAAAAAAAGCTTTATCTAAAAATGAGTTTCATTGCACTCCCTGATTGAAACTTCCCTGACACTTCGTACCTGGGTATCTTTGAGTTAGACATTCCTGGACCTTGGTCTGTTCCTCTATAACATAAAGGAACTAAATGGCCTTTTCCATCTTTAAATCTAAAGGCCACTCTGTGCTGCAAGGTACCTGAGATACAAAGTCAAAAATAAAGCCGTAGCTGCCTCCAAAGAGCTCACTTCCTTTAGGGAAACACAACATAAAGACATGTCCATTTACACAAAGTAAATAGAAGGTAATTTTGAAGAGAGAATACTAGCAGTTGAGGAAATCCGGAAAGTCTCCTGTAGGAGACGTGTCTGGGAGAAACCACAGATTCTGAGATTATGAGTCCCACACAATCCCAATAGAGATCAAGACTATGACTGAGGGGGAGGCAAACAGACACCTGACCTAGAACATGAATCAGATTATAGACCATGAAGGGAATTATTTTGTAATTACTGTTTCTGTGTGTCTATACAGATAAGTAAAAATCAAGCAAATGTTGAGCTCCACCTTCCTCTAAACAGTGCTTCCCAGTGTATTTCAGAATCAAACCAACAAAGTTCTCAAAGTCTCACAGGTATTACCTAATGGGTCCATTGTTTTGTTTATTTGGTTTATCAACTGGGACAATTTTCCACTGGCATTGATCTGAGTCTTCTCTTTCAAAGTTTGCTCTGAATGACCCTAAGTGGTTTTCTGAACTTGGCTGGGCTAATCTTGCCATTTCAGGGTGAGTTGATATCAATAGATGGTATTCATTTTGCATTTGAAAGTTCCATTATGCTTTCATAGGTTTCATCCCTAGTAGCTACTCCACCTATAACCACCATCAATATTAAATGATCTGGCAAAGGAACTCGGGGTAAGTGCTTCTTGAAATCGGCACATCCGGGGTGGAGCTGTTCCCCGGGGGTTGCTATATGAGTGCATCTTCCTGAAGCTGCTTAACCAACACTTAAAAGTGGTTCACTTAAGTTATCCCTTTAAAACATGCCCAGTTCCCAGGGAATCCAGAGATGGCTCTAGATGAGATGAATAACTCCCATCTTGGGCTGCTCCATTCACTTGGCTAGCTACCCAGGCAGAATAAGTCCTTCATTAGCAAATGGAAAAAATATCTGCTCATTAAACCAAGACATAAAGCTGCTTCTTTTAAATATTTCTAAATGTCTTAGTTTAGTGTCAAGCTAAGGGGAAACTTCAGCCCAGGATGGAAAAAATGGCACTATTCCCATTCTATAGACTTCTGGTTACAGGAACTGTCCAAGGTGTTGCATTAGAAATACATCAGAGATCACTTTGGCTCAACTACGGGATGTGTCACTGAGTCATTGAGGTTCTCGGCTCTTTTCCTTCCCTTTCCTCCTCCCTTCATTTCTTTGCCTTTTCTACCTCCTTTTCTCACTCTCCTCTTTCTTTTCCTGTCCCTCTCCCTCTTTCTCCCTCTCCTCGCTCCTTGTTTCTGTCTGTCTCTCCATTTCTGCCTCTTCTTTCCCCATCTACTTTTTTTACTCCCTCTCCTCCCTTTAATTCTTTGTCTACCCCCTTTCCTCATTATTCTTCTCTTTCTTTCCCTGTCTCTCTCTTCATCCTTCCTCTTCTTTTTCTCTTTTTTCTTTTTCTCTTCCCCCATCTTTCTTCCTTTTTCTCTCTCACTCCCCCTCTTTATCCTTTCCTTCACTCCTGCTGTCTCTACTCTAAAAAAAATAGCCACCCCCCCAAAAAAAGACATTGGGGAAACATTCAAATGCTGAAATGCATCTGTGATAGTATCAGTTTCAAAGTTCCCTTTAAGCATGCTGATCAGTCTTCTTAACTTGATGATCTTATGTGAATCTTGTCCAAATCCCCTCCCCCTAATCACAGTTAAAATTCATCCAATGTTCCAGAAGTTTTCATCAATTTCTCCTTAAATCATAAGGGTACTAATGAAGTACTCTATCTGTTGTACCTGACTAATTCATCTTCTCTTCCTATCATACAATTCCTTAATAACAGCCCTTAGCTCTTCAAAGAATCTCCTTGGTTACATGCTGTAACTTCCTGGTCACACCCACAGTGAGATTCTCTATTTCCTTCTGTGTGATATTAATTTTTTAAAATTCTCTTTTTAATTCTTCAAAGAGTACTGTATTCTATTCACCACTACACAGCAACCCTAGTGAAATTTTGACAACTTAAAAAAATGGGATTTTGAATCCATGGAGATTTGAGGTCATCAAAGGAGCACTGCAACTTTCCAAAGTCTGGTCCGGTTTACTCTCCTCTTCCTCTTTAACTCTAGGTCTCGATCAGGGTCTATATCCATTCCAAATATACCCACTGATAAATAATCTCTAGAAGTTTTCTATCCAAATGCAAGACATGGATGTGTGATAGACAGTTTTCATCCATTGGACAGTCAGAGCAAAGTCTTTTAATTAGTTACTTATTTCTTCCAGAAGATGCCTGATTTAGAAGATGAATTAGATCACAGACCATGAAATGAATTCTTCTGTAACTATCATTTTCAAGTTTTGTATCTAGGTACAGGACTTAGTATAATTAGCTCAATGTCATCCACAAAAAGGAATAGCTGAAGGACTTCATCCATGGAAGAACCCTCTTCAACTTGTACTCTGCCTAGGATTTCCGCCATTACAAAAGTAGTAAATATCCTTGCCAAGCACACATCTCCCTTTTTTATGATTTGCCTGATGTTTATGATTATAAGGTCATGGAACCAGATTATCTTTATTTTTATATCTTTCAAATAATCTTAAATGACTTTGATGAAACACTTTGTTGGATAAGTAACTTGCAGGCAACATTCTTCTCTACCAGATTATAGTAAGTACAACATCCTCTTTATGAAGCACCCTCCTGTGTTACTTCCCCAATTTGCTCTCATTCATGAGTTGGGTCCCCAGGGGAGTGATTGCCGCTCTCAGGTTTGAAGGGTTCCCAATGGTTGTACCTACTTCTAAAACTATAGTCCTTAAGTCCCCACTGCTGTGCTTCCCATTAAAACTCAGCCAATAGATAGAATTAGCTCTCAGCAAAGGCATTTTCTAATATTGCACAGTTAGAACAGTCGCTGCAAAATGTTCCCTCTACAAACCGGGGGCATACATTGGGGGAACAAATGTATCCAGCATCTGTGGGGAAAGCACACAAACTCAGATTGCAATATGGCCACTGAGGTGGCCAAGACAAATCACAATTCCCAGCTATGTCAGGGGTCCTATCCGTGCTTTTGCTTGTCTTCCTCTTACCTGGAGTCCTCATAAAGCTCTGCCCTTGACACAGTGTCTCTCTGGGCACGTTGCTCACTTGGGCTCCCGGAATCTTCTCTTTTTCATAACTGGACTCTCAGTGACCAGGGTCAGCTCTCTCTCAAGTGCATAAACAACTCTCCTCTCTGGGACGTCCTCCTCTGAGTGGCTGCCTCTCTATACCTGTATCTGTTGGGGATCATTTTTTCCTTCCTCTGCATTACGTTACCAAGCATCAGTGTATGTTGATTTAATCTGGAGAATCTTAACAAGTTCTTTATAGAACTTCCCTATGTCTTCATCCTTGGTGACTGAGGTGTATAATTTGTGTATAATCTCAGTATCCTTATGTAACCACTGTCCCAAGGCCGTCTGGATGCAGCTTTTTCTTTATCATGGAGAAGAAGGCCCTGACTCATGTGAAGAGCAGGTGAAGCTACCAATAGGCAAGAACTTCAATTCTCAGTCAGCCCCTCTTTGTGAACTCATCATTCAAGTGTCCCTGGCGTCCAGCTTCGGGCCTCGTTTCTGTCCCTCACACCGGACAGAACCTTCAACCTCGGAGCGACTTCCACACCGACGGGCCTTAGGATGGGAGCCACAGTGAAATCAGGCACTTGGGCCACTCGGCTTGTGACAGTCACGCCCTGGTTCCCCATGATCCTAAGGCTCCTAAGGGCATCAGGCTGCCATCAGTGCTGGCAGAGGAAGCCCAAGCCCCACATCAGTGCTGCTCTAGGCATTCATGGCCCGTGAGGCTCAGGGTGCTGTTCAGATCTATGGTATACAGGGCAATGTGATGTTATCGGAAGGACGGGAGCCTGGGAGTCTCAAAGAAATGGATGCTTGTCCTTTTTAATCAATCAACAAGCATATATTAAGCACTTACTATGTTCCAGGCTCTGTGCTAACCAATGGGGTTGCAAATAAAACTAAAAACTCTCTTTGTACAAGGGACTTATCCTCAGGGAGGAGACACGTCTGTACCACAATACACACAGAGTAGATGGAAGGTAATCTCATGACTCAGAAGGGATGTGGAGCTCATTTTCCCTGTGCCAGGCAAGCCTCCATAGGACACTTACATCTTTAAGTATTTTGATCCCTTCAAGGCTGTTTCTCAGTGGTGTATATTTGTGCTGACTCATGGCCTTCCCATGAGCCCCCACCCATATTCCCCACTCATGCTCCTCAGTCAGGGGAATTGCCCGGAACTACAAGGAATGGCTTTCTGGCCAATTCCTGCCTTAACATTATCCATCTCAGAGCTCAGGGACCAAGGGACGCAGGGGTAACTATAGAACAGATGCGGCACACGTCTTTTGCCTAATAAAACGTCTAGATTCAACTTGCTGCTAACAAATACAGTGGCAGATTCCCCGGCTGGACTATGGTACCTTAGGAGGCATATCAGAAAATGAATACTTTTTTCCCTCCCCTGGCAATCCATCCTAAATGTGTATTTGCAGTCTGGGCTCCATTTGTACCTGATAAATATATTACCATTACTTTGCTTTGAACTGAGGAAATGTGCCAATTCTGAAAGAACAAAATAAAAAATAAATGAAAAAAATGTTTTAAAGATTTAAAATACCCAACCCCCTCTCTGTTTTATAAGATCCTTACCCTTACCCTGAAATCCCGTGGCAGGAGAACAGGGATCTTAAGAGCTCTTAGTTCCCTGGAGGGAAATGCCATTTCTGTATTTCAGATTTAGGGACAGAAAGCTGAACTGTTCTGACATTCTTCATCAATTTACTAAGTCTGCCAAACTTGGCCTCTTAAAATGTGCATTTGCTTTCACAATTAAGTATATGCTCACTGAGAACTGGCCTCTCCCTTTCTTCTTTTTCCAGTTTTATTCTCTCTGTCTGTGTCTCTGTTTTTCTGTCTATCTGTCTTTCTGTCTCTGTAACTCTGTCTCTGTCTGTCTCCCTCCCCTCTGTCTGTCTCCCTCCCTTCCCCTTTCCTTCTCTTCTTCCCTCTCTCCCTCTTTCTCCCCTTCTCTTCCTCCTCTCTCTCTCTCTCTTCCTCCCTCCCTCCCCTTCTCTCTTTCTTTCTCTCTCCCCCTCTTTCTTTCTCCCCTCTCTCCCTCCCCTTTCTTTCTCTCTCTCTCTTCTCTCTCTCTCTCTCTCTCTCTCTCTCTCTCTCTCTCTCCTTTCTCCCCTTCTCTCCTGCTCCTTCTCTCTCTCTTCCTCCTCTCTCTTTCTCTCTCTCTTTCTCTCTCTCTTCTCTCTCTCCCTCTTCTCTCTCTCTCCCTCCCCTCTCTCTTTCTCTCTCTCTTTCTCCTCCCCTTTCTCTTTCTCTTTCTCTCTCTCTCTCTCTCCTTCTTTCCCCTTCTCTCCTGCTCCTTCTCTCTCTTCCTCCTCTCTCTTTCTCTCTCTCTTTCTCTCCCTTCTTTCTCTCTCTCTCCCTCCCCTCTTTCTCTCTCTCTCTTTCTCCTCCCTCTCTCTTTCTCTTTCTCTCTCCCTCTCTCTCTCTCTCTCTCTCTCTCTCTCTCTCTCTCTCTCTCTCTCTCTCTCTCTCTCTCTCTCTCTCTCTCTCCTTCCCATCCTCTCCCCTGCTCTCTCTCCCCCTCTCATTCACTCACCCACTCAACCCTTCACCCTCCAACCCCCTTCCTTTCCCTTTCCCTGATTATTGCTGGGCTGGGTGGATCTGGCTGGATTCCAAGTTTCCCTGCACATCTGGAACCATTTTTTCCATTGTTCTTGATCTGAGTTTGAAAAACCACAAATTAACTTTCTCAAGCACTATTTCCCTTGGTCTTTAATCCTACCTAGATTGTTCAGATGTGTCTAATTTTGCCATTTCTGACTCATTTCTACCTTAGTCATCAGAGTTCTCTTTTTTTGAGCTATTTGTTAGCCAAGACTCCTTGTTCACCTTTCCGCATCTTTCAGCCTTCTTCCTTCCCTTGCTCCCCCACTCCCTACTGAGAAAGAGCCTTACTTTGGGACGGCAGAAAGGAATGGGATGGACCCTCCAGCCCCTGCAAAAGGAGCAGAGATCCGCTCACAGATCCGGGTGCTGGCAGGTGAGCGCATGTCGCTGGCAGAACTTGGCAGAATGCCCTCTCCCGGCCCCATGGCAGGCGAGGAGATGATTATTAATACATTGCAGTAATGTATGCAGAGAAGCCAGTGCAACTGACTAAATAAAGGGCTTTTTGTACATATGTAAAAATATACATTACATACACCCTCACTGAATGGAATTTTTAACTGGCCTAGATTATTAACTGCAACCAAACCCTTCCAGAGCAATGGAAGGGATGGGCCAAGATCTGGAGAGCGGGGAAGGGGAGAGGTGAGGGGATTCGTTGCTGTACAGAATGTTCACCCCATTCAGATACAATTAAGACTTGAAGAGGCTCCGTGGGAAGATGGTGGGAAGATGGCTGACACAGAAATTGGAAGATATGGACTCTGATTTCCACTGCTCCTTGACCTTAGCTGAGTCACTTAAGGGAGTTCAGCAGTCGTGGCCTCTCTTTCCATATCTATCCAATGAAGTGCTGGTCTGGATGGTTTCTGAGCTCCCTGCTACCTTGATAACTAAGATCCAACATATTTTAAAAATATATATTCTGAACTTTATAAACTACAAATAAAACATACTTAATCTTTTTTTTTTTTTGTGGTGTGGGCCCCTCTGCATTCTGGTGAATCCTATGGACCCCTTCCAAGAATGATGCTTTTAAATGAATAAAATAAAATATTTAGAATGGCAAAGGCAACTGAGTCTATTAAAATACAATTATCAATGTATTTTTTAACAAGTTCACAGACCCCAGAATAAAAATCTCTAAAATAAAAGGAACATTTCCAGAGACAGGTGTCAAACAAGAGAAGATTGTACATGAAACTGTGACTCTCTTTTCTGTAATCCTTGCTTTTTTCTTTACTTAATAAATCCAACTTGTAACTAAAGCTGTTCTACTTGTCGGTGATTCCTTCTGGTCTTCCTTCTGTTCTCTTCTTACTTTTTTTTTTGAGAGCCCTATCCCTAGACCTCATCTTCCTTTCACTTTCTCCTTTCCCACTCCCATCCCCCCAAAAAGAAAAGAAAAATCTTTGGGACAAATATGTGCAGTCAAGCAAAATATTGATCGTATTTCTATGTTTTCTTCCATACCCTCAGGCCACCCCTCTGTTTCATGATGGCTCCTCCCATATCACAATGGATATTATATGTGATCTGATATACTTAAGTGGTAAGGATAAAGTCAAGATATCCATTCATTTCTCCCCTGGACTGAACTCAATGGAGCCCAAGCCGTTCTTCCAAATACATTTGGTTGTCAGATAGATATTCTTTACCAGATGTCCCATGCTAAAAATCCAACTTTCTCTTAATTAACCTCCCCTTTTAATAAATCTTTCAAATAATTGCCAGTTAAAGCCAGTCATTTGTGTCCTCGATTTTCTGACAACCACTCATATCATGGACTCATGACAAAGAACATCTTCTTTAAAAAATAGGCAAGTTGGCTTTAGTTTGCTGCATGACCCTTCGCTCCCCCTCCAATTCCCTGGGCCCTGAAAGTGACCGAATAGTTCCCCTCACCTGAAGAGGGAAGGACGAGGATCCCGATAAATCAGTTCTTGCCGAATCACCAGCGCTGATCGATAGATTGATTGTGGTCAAGACATACCTTTGCAGGAGTAGCAGGTGGAAAGCGTTTGATGACCCTGAAATCATCCATCCAATCAACAAGCATTTTTATGCGTCTATGGTGTGCCGGACACAGTTCCAGGTGCTGGGGATAAAACAGTAATCTTTCTGTTAGGTTTCCTGAGCAAAATACAACACATATTTTACAAAGTTATCTCAGAGAATTCCTCAGGATAAGACAACAGGGCTTTTGTCCTAGGGTATCAAATTTTTAGGACATGAAATTTTATTTTATTTTTAATTAATTAATTAAACTATCTATTTATTTATTATTAAAGCTTTGTATTTACAGAGGACATGGAATTTTAAAAGCTCTATCATTATTTGCATGTCTTCAGCTGTGTATGGATCAAATCAACTCAATCTATCTTTATTGAGTGTCTACTATGATCGCGGCACTGTGCTGGGCTCTGGGGTTACAAAAACAAAAGTAAAGCTGGCGCTGCCTTCAAGGAACTTACATTGTAATGAAGAAACAGGAGAACTGGTTAAAATAGGAAACTACCAGAGAGATGTGGGGAGCATCCTCCGTTCCCATGGTCCACCAGTCCCCTCAGCATTGACTCATGTCAGTGCCCTGATTCTCTGTGGGACAGAACCCATCCACTTTAATGGGGGGAATGATGTCTGTCTTCTGTCTCAGGCACAAAACTTCCTGAATCCTCCAAATCTGCTCCTTTCTCCCAGTCATTATTTCACTTTTCTGCCGTGATTCGGAGAGTCTGTATTTGCTACGTCTACAACTAAGATCCAACATATTTAAAAAATATATTCTGAACTTTCTAAAGTACAAATAAAACCCACTTAAAGGTGGGGAGGCTCCTTTCTTGTTCTCAGAAACAGCATTTCGGGAGGATCTGGCCCAGCCGAGTCGAGCCAGCAAAGGGAGGGGCCTCAGCCCATCAAAGCTGTGTGTGAACACGATAAGAGCCAGCATCCACCACTGATTAGCGCCACGGTGGGAAAGAGAAGGGAGCAGGCTTAATGGAGATTTTAAAAGCTCTGGTTCTTCTTGCCGTTCGATCCTGATTAGGTTTTCATGGGAGTTAGTGCAACCACAGACATCCAACTGAGAAGGCGGAAAACAACTGAATCGGGGTGGTCCATTTCAAGCAAATCCACAGGCTGACTCAGGAGACAAAGAGGCGGATTCCAAGAACCTCGGCAAAGAGATGTTGGGAAATTTGTGTCTGGGTGAGCCATATCCGAGAGCTTCCAAAGCCCCAGGCCCCGGGCCTGGTGGTGCAAAAGCACTAGCCCATCACGCGAATGGAGCATCAACGGGACGCCCCATAACTAGCCCTAACCCTACCACCATCTGTAGAACCATGAACTCTCCCCAAGGAGCCTTTTCTTTATCTCACCCTCCTTCCACCTGCCTTCCCGGCTTTCTCTCCACCTGGCTCTCTTACACGGAGCCCTTCTTCCTCGTCCCTCTTCCAGCGTAAAGTCCTGGAGGGCACAACCTATCTATCTGTTCGCTTCTGGTTGTATCCTGAGTGTTTAGCAAAAGCTTCCAAAAAGCTTCATCATTAATCTCTTCTTCTCCCAGGCAGATTCCCCGAGGCTAGATTCTGGTTTGAGTTATGTTTTGACAGTTCTTTGTAACTTCCTCAGGACCCCTGCCTGACAGACTGGGGGACTGAAAGTCATCCCAGGAAAAGGGCTTGGATGGAGATGTGACCAGGAGAACTTTGCAAAGCCTTGGCCGTTGCCAGCCTGAATTCATTCAAATTACCCCGAGAGCTAGGAGGAAGAGGATTGACCAGGACTTTCTACCCTACTTCCCAACAAAACCCCAAATTGCTGTGCTCCCTCCACATCAAGGCCATTTAACTAGAATACTAACTCATATTTCTACAACACTTTAAAGTTCACAAAAGACTTTCTCCATAGCAACCCAATGAAGTCAGTAAGGCAAGTATTTTTTCCCTTCTTATAGCTAAGGAAGCAGATTTTCAAAAAAAGTTAAGTAATTTATCCATGGTCATATGGTGTGGTCAAGTGGAATAATTCAGAAATGAACTTAAACAAAGAGTTCCCTGGAATCTGAGTCCAATGTTCTTTGTAAAAGGAAAGTTCTATGAGGGAGGGATAAGCAGCATTGAGGGAGAAGCTGGAGAGAAAGAACCTCTGACTCAAAAGATCAGGAAAAGGTTTCTAAAATGGGTTTCTAAAATGAGTGAGGCCTTGAAGGACAATCAGGGATGTGACTGAAAAAGAAACCTACTCTGAACACCGGGGAGAATCACACGGACGAAGAAATGGAGACAGGAAAGTCAGGAATGAATTCAACAAAGTCAAGGCCAGAGAAGAGAATGAATGGAGGGGGTACTAAAGAGAACACCAGAAATAAACCAAACATATTTAAACAAGGTCTGATGTACCTCCTAGCTTTGAGGAGAACTGATCTCAAAAGAGATCAGAGAAAGGATAAAGAAGCTCCTAAAATTCTAAAGAGAAAATCATCTCAGGGCTAGGAGGAAGCTCTCTACAACAAACTCTGGTCAGTTTTGTCCATCAGATTAAAGGAAGAAAGAAGAAAGCCATCTGAGGAGATCTAAGGAAATTTACAGAGAACTTAGAGCAGCTTAGATTTCTAAAAGACAAATTCAGAAGATGGAAGCAAGGACTGGTTACTGAAAATGAATATAAATCTTATAAGAATAACAGCAATATAAGATGACAGGAAAAAATAATGATGATTGTTGGAGGGGATGCGGGAAAACTGGGACATTGATGCATTGTTGGTGGAGTTGTGAACGAATCCAACCATTTTGGAGAGTAGTTTGGAACTATGCTCAAAAAGTTATCAAACTGTGCACACCCTTTGATCCAGCAGTGTTACTACTGGGATTATATCCCAAAGAGATTATAAAGAAGGGAAAGGGACCTGTATGTGCACGAATGTTTGTGGCAGCCCTTTTTGTAGTGGCTAAAAACTGGAAACTGAATGGATGTCCATCCGTTGGAGAATGGCTGAATAAATTGTGGTGTGTGAATATTATGGAATATTACTGTTCTGTAAGAAATGACCAACAGGATAATTTCAGAAAGGCCTGGAGAGACTTACACGAACTGATGCTGAGTGAAATGAGCAGGACCAGGAGATCATTAATATACTTCAACAACAATACTATATGATGACCAGTTCTGATGGACCAGGCCATCCTCAGCAACGAGATCAACCAAATCATTTCTAATGGAGCAGTAATGAACTGAACTAGCTATGCCCAGAAAAAGAACTCTGGGAGATGACTAAAAACCATTACATTGAATTCCCAATCCCTATATTTATGCACACCTGCATTTTTGATTTCCTTCACAAGCTAATTGTACAATATTTCAGAGTCTGATTCTTTTTGTACAGCAAAATAACGTTTTGGTCATGTATACTTATTGTGTATCTAATTTATATTTTAATATATTTAACATCTACTGGTCATCCTGCCATCTAGGGGAGGGGGTGGGGGGGTAAGAGGTGAAAAATTGGAACAAGAGGTTTGGCAATTGTTAATGCTGTAAAGTTACCCATGCATATATCCTGTAAATAAAAGGCTATTAAATTAAAAAAAAAAGAATAATAGCAATAGCAATAAAGCCCAGGATGAATCAGAGACAATTAAGGACAACAAAAAGGCATGTTATTGTTGCTGTTGTTGTTGTTTTAGCTTTGGGAAGAAAAAGGGAACAAAAAACAGGGTTAATTGGGATACTGATAAAGAATGGTGCAGAGAAGGCAGAACTACTCAATCCCTATTCTGCTTTTGTTTTCTCTACCAAAGGAAATTATCCTTGGACTGATGAGAAGAGGACAAAACTGGTGAGCAGGAAGTTGAAACCCATGACAAATGAGGAGCTATTAAGAAAGAGCCTTGGTATCCTCAGTGAGGTTGGGTCAGCAATCTCTAGATTAGCAGATATAATTGTGAGGTTAATATAACTGACCTTGGTAAAATCATGGGAAATAGAAGAGGCACAACAGAACTAAGGATGGGCACAAATGTCTCAAATTTTTAAAAGGGGAAGGAATAGAAACTTAACATTTTTAAGTTCATTTTTTGCTGTGAACTTAATCAACAAAACCAGACAATTCACTATGCAAAAACGATGTTTTTATTGAACTTTTATGTTTTTTAAAAAAATAACTTTTTAAAAAGAAGCATCTGGGTATATATGTATGCATATATAAAATATTTAACAGGGAGTAACAAAATTATAGTGTTTGCATTTCATTCCATACTTTTTTCTTCTGCATATTTAGAAATATTTTATGAATTTTTTTGCATACCCATTATTGAGTTAATCTCTCAATCCCACTACACCTCCCTTCATATATGAATATGAAATTCATATATTTCATAAAATATATGAATAATTATATTATTCATATAATAATGTGAATATTATTATTCATAATAAATATGAATAATCCAACAAAAGAAATTAAACTGTTGGCTAATCTGACTCTCTCACTCTGAACCTCTGATCCGTGACTTCTCTGTCCGGAGGTGTGAGATATGTTCCAGCTTCCATCTTTGGAAGAAAGTCACCATTGGTTCTGCTTGGATCATAATTCTCAGTTCTTTTCCTCCTTGTCATAATTGTTGTCATTCTGCCAAGTGTTTTCTGGTCCTTTTCATTTCCCTCTGCTTCAGTTCATATACATCTTCTCCTGTTTATCGGAAATCTCTCTTTTTCATTCACTAAGATGCAATAACATTTCATCGCATTCATCCACCATAATTTGCTCAAGCTATTCCTCAATTAGCCTCTGAGATTATGATATTATTACCATATCATAGTTAAATATTTAAAATCTTTATATTTCTTTAAGTTAAAAGGATTTTAGATGTTATTTGAGAGTACTGGAAGGAACCTTGAGGACCATCTTGTCCAATTTCCTCATTTTACAGTCAAGGAAACTGAGACCTTGAAAAATAACCTGACTAGCACAAAATCTTCTCCATGGTAAGCAGCATACTTTGGGTTTGGATCCAGATCCTCAGACATCAAATCCTGCCTTCATTTCAGCAAACCACGGCGGCTATTATTAATGGAGGGAGGAGGGATAAAGGATAGAAAATAGAGACTGCATAAAATATTATTTTATCAGCAAAATGTTATTTACAACATTTCTTGATTTTGTAACAGATCTTGTCCCTGCAAGCAGTTTAAGTACCTTACATTAACGTTAAGCTATGAACAATGTCCTCATTACAAGACCACAGTCAGGACTGGGTTTGTTAATTCCCCATCTCAGGCTCCATCCAGTATAATTCCTGGAATGGCCGCCTGATGTGATTGATTGCTTTTCACATTATTGCAATATTGTGCAAAAGGAGATGGCGCCAAGCCTGCAGTAATGTAAGTAAAAACAGCAGGAAGGAGCAGGAATGCCAAAGATAGATCGCACAGGGTAACCACTTTTGGGCCTGTGGGAGAGGTAGGGAAGTTTGGGAAGGATGTGGGGGTCTATGGATGCAAAATGTGGCATATCAGACAAGTTTCATCAAATGGTTTTTCATTGTTACAAGGGGTGCTGGGAGATTAAAATAAAGCCAGGGAACAGGAAAAACAGGATCAAGAAATGAATATGGTATTTTAAAAACCAACAGGAATGAACATGATACCACTAAACAACAGAGCCACTGAAATTTATTTTAAAACCCATAAAGCTGCTTGGGAAGGCCAGGGAGAAGCTCATCCTCCAATACCAATGTTTATGTCAGGTTAACCTTCTCAAAAAGAGGCTAAGAAAGAGGAGAAGCTTTTTTTTTCCATTTGGAAGGTGTTTCTCCTCCCAAAGTACGGCGCTCAGAGGAATAAGTACAAGACCCACCAGAGACCAAATGCACCCATTTGCTTCCCACCAACAGGATTTGCCAGCCATTGTGTAGACATGTCCCAGATTCAGCTCCCCATTTTCCCTGACTAAAATGCTCTTCTCACTTTCTCTGTTTTTATGGATGGCTCTATCGTGCTTTCCAGTCACTCAGACTCTGAACCTTAGGGTTACCCTGGACTCTCTTTCTTTTACTCCCTTTTCACATCCAAGTCATAGAACCCCATCAACGTTAATGTCTCTTGTATTCATCCTCTTCCACTCTAGGTGAGACACTCACCCCTCTTGCCAGGATTCTTGGTCCTCAATGGCCCCCTGTCTGCAATCTTCTCCAACTCATCCCCCGTGCAGCTTCCAGAATAATTGTCCTAAGACCCAATTCACTCCCCTGCATAAAACTTCAGGGGCTCCCTCCTGTCTGTGGAATAAACTGGAACTCCTTTTTCTGCCATTTAAATAATTTCCCCGCCTCCCTCCAATCTGACTCCATCAACACCATTATTCTTCATTAACTCCTTATTCCATCTAAATTGAACTACAAGCTTTTCCATAAATGCCTTTTTCATCCTCCCAGCATTCACTTAGGCCATGTCCCACATCTAAAATAAACTTCTTCCTTTATTTTTTTTTGCACTGTTGAAGTCAAGGTTTGAGTCAACTAGCATCTCTACCAAATAGCTTTCCTTCCCTCCAACTGAAGTGTTTTCCATCCCTCAAGTCTTGAGCACCTTGTTTGGATTTCCCCTTTGTCTCTCAGCACAATCCATCTTTTTTTTAAATATGGATCTCTCTATATATTGTATCCTCTCCCCACCAGCCACCCCCAGTACAAATTTCCTGAGGGGAAGGGACTTCCATTTTCAGGCTTAATGTGCCTGGTACTTAGCGCAGGGCCACTTAATAAGACACCTGATAAGTATTTGTTCAACTGAATTGAACTGAGATTTCTGACATTTAAACAGGGCTCATCCCCAGCAAAGATTGAGGTGGAAATGAACTTGTGGGCCTTAGCCCTTGCTTCTCCAGCATCCTTATCTACTTCCGTGGCCCAATGTCTTCTGCTCACTCCCATTTCACAGCTACCTGGGGAGAGAAAAGTGGGGTGGGGGCCCTTAAAGGCAAAGTATGGTGGACATCTGCCAATGGCTACCTGTGAAGAAAGCGCCACCTCGGTTTCTTGACTTGAGGCTCAAACTACTTCCGAATCATCTCGGCTGGCAAGAACTTTTATTCTAAAGCACTGGGGAAACCATACCCTGAACACGGGCCTCTTCTTCCTTGGCCGCAGTGATTATATGTCTGCATGTATATTGGATGTCTCAAAACTCTTGGCACAATGAAGCTGCTGAAGCTTCATTAGGACTTCTGGGAAACCCTGAACTATGAGTATGTCCCTGGTGGAAGACCAAGTTCTAATCCCGTGTTATATGTAGACTTAAAATGTGTATATTTACATCTACTCAAATACTCCAGTGGCTCTGTGTTCTCCGTGATGTGGATGCTTCCTCCAGCTGCTCCAATTGCAGCCCATTTTTGCTGCCTTGGACTCCTGTCCTGCTATTTCAGTCGCTCCTCAGTTTTGGGAGACCTACCCGATTATCCCTTACTATTGTGCGGACAACAGGGGATTCGGAACACATAACCATTTGTCTTTTTTTAATCTAATTATGTCCAATGACATCCTTAATTCCAATTCTCCTGAATAGTTCTGTGTGTGTACAATGTGTGTCTGCGTGTGATGCATGCATGTATGTGATGTGGGGAGGAAGGAGGAGCAAGGTTACATGGATAGAATAGTGAACTTAAAGTCAGAGGGACCTGTATTCAAAGTCTGCCTCTATTGGTGTTTAGTACAGTGCCTGGCACATAGTAGGTGCTCAATAAATGTTTATTGATTAATTGGTTGATGGTGGACCCACCATTTAACTTCTCAGTACCTTTAGGAAACATTCTAAGACCAGAGAGACAGAGATGGAGGGAGCGAGACCGAGACACACAGAGAGCCGAGGGTGGGGGTGGGAAATATATTTCTATTTATTTATTTATAGATTGCCTAGTATTTGCCAGGCTCTGTGCTCTGGGCTTGTGATTTTATTAGTATAGAGAAAGCCTAAAAAAACACCAAACTCTCTCTGCTAATCTTGGAGAGTTACCTGAAAGCCTTGAGAGATCAAACAAAATATAAAGACCGTGTTCATAAGAAACAAGACCTGAATTCAGGTCTTCCTGATACCAAAATTGGCTCTCTACCCAGCAGGCATTGCTGCCTCCCATGATTTCTTCTCTCTGTTTCTCTTGGTCTCTCTCCCTCCCCCTTCTCTGTCTCTGTCTCTTTCTCTCTCTCTCTCATTTATTTCTCTATCTGCTTATCCCTCTCATCCATCACCTATCTACCTTCAAACATGTGTATCCACAGTCACAGAAACACACATCCATCCTCCTGCGTCTATATGAACACAAGGAAACCTATCTAGATCCAGGCAGATCAGGAAAGATCTCTTAAAGGATGAGGGATTCATTTCTTGGAGAGAGAGGAGCTTGGCAATCTGGTGATTAGGTGGCACTGGGGCCAGCCCATTCCAGGAAGAAGGAGTGGGAGCATGAGCAGGGCGGGGCTACAGATCAGACCATCTCAGGATGCTATCAGTGGTCAGTGCACAGGGCGTGAGGTAGAGAACCGGCTTCTCAGCACTCAGCACTCCAGGGACCTCTTCGTCCCACTCTGGGCTGCCTCTAGCATTTCAAATCCCAAGGCCATAAATCTGCTTCTTCCACCTCCATTCTGTCTAAAGGAGAGAAAGGAGGGACCCAAGGGGGAGGGGAACCTGCTGGCATTATTCCCTGTTCTTTAATAAAAAGGGTGAATTTGTGAGTAGGCAAGAAGTGAAGGACAGATGAGAGGCTGGAGCCAGGGCTTTGTTAATGTTATTAAAAAAACCAGCTGGCTAAGGGTTGTCTTCGGGCAGGCTCATAAAATGGATGAGTCGCCGTCTAATGAGCACCATGATGCGCTGTTACCTGGGATATTGGTAAATTTACTTCAGCATCATCAGGGGAGATGATTAGAAGGAGTGACTTCATTGCAAACTTCCTCCGTTTCTGTGCCAGTGGACCTAGGCCATGAGCAGTTTGTCTTTGCCCTTTCCCCCTGAGGAACGGCAGATCACCCATCACCCCTTTCTGCCCTCTCTAGTGGACAGCTGGAGGCTAATCTGGCAAGGGGCAGCCGAGAGGGTATCGACCAGTTTGAGCCAAGGTCAAGTCTCCCTGGGGACTGGATCATACCCACTAGATACTTCCAAGTCAGGTATCCTCTTTTCTAAAATGGTTTTTTAGATCATGAATGTACATTCATTTTTTATATATTTCCACATGAGTCTTATTGGGAAAGAAAAATCAGAACAAAAGGGAAAAACCATAAGAAAGAAAAAAGAGAGGGGAAAAGAGGAAAATAGTATGTGTTGATCCATGTTCAGTCTCCATGGTTCTCTCTCTGGATGAAGATGGTGTTTTCCATCCAAAGTTCATTGGAATTGCCTTGGATCGCTGACTTGCTGAGAAGAACCAAATCTATCATAGTTGATCATCACACAATTTTATTGTGGTGTATAATGTTTTCCTAATTCTGCTTGCTTCGCTCAGCATGTAAATCTTTCCAGACTTTTCTAAAACCAGCTTATTCATCATTTGTTACAGGACAATAATATCCCATTACTTTCATATACCATAACTTATTCAGCTATTCCCTAATGGATAAATCCGGTATTCTTAAGCTTTGTTCGGTTGTGAATTCTGGACAGTCTGTCTGGGCAACCTATGGATCCCTCCTCAAAATCATGTTTTAAAATTCACAAAACAACATGCATAACATTATAAAAGAAGCCAATTGGAATCCAGCTATCAGAATATTTTAAGTTCACACACACCTGGTGAAGAACCTCAAATCTAAGAGAAAATCAAAACCATATTTAACGTCTTCAACAAAGAAGTTCAATTCCAAAAAGCAGTTTCAGGGGGGAATGCCTGGAATTAGACATGGAAAAATCACTGATATGGAGAACTAGACATGAAGCTATCACAGCTGGCAGACTGTTGGCACGCTTGGCGTTCTGTTGCCCCTCACCCTATGACCTAATCTCAGCCCAAATACATCTTTGCTCTTCTTATGCAGGTTTGCAAACAGGGAGATTTGGGAAAGTTCATGTACATGGTTTTGTTCTCATCAGAAAGAGATTAGACACGGTCCATTGGGGTAGATGGATGTTACTGTAGCGTAAGAAATCAGATGCACCAAAAACACAAGGAAGCATGGCAAAACTCAAACTGCTGCAAAATGAAGGGGATGAGAAGCCAAGAAAACGTCATCTGCAATGGCAACAACGAGGTAAATGGAAAGAAAGGGACTCACAAAACAATCAAACAATTATGTCACATTATTACAAAGAAGGAGCTTAGCCCCAAAGAACCCTGATTGCCTCCAAGGAGAAATAGGAAGAGGAGGAATGCAAAAGGGAAAGTAGGCTGAGAGAGACAGAGAAAAAAGGAGAGAGAGAAGAAGAAAAAGAAGAAGAAAGAGGAGGAGAACAAGAACAAGAAGAACAAGAGGAAGAAGGAGAAGAACAACAACAAGAACAAGAAGAACAAGAACACAAAGAACAAAAACAAGAAGAAGACAACAATGAGGATGACAACAATGACAACAGCTATGATAATGTCCTCTAGGTCCCTTCCAATGGAGACACCCCTGGCTTCACAAAGTCTTTGAATAACAGAATATTCTTGAAATGTTGAAGGAAGTTTCCCAAAAGCACAGAGTACCAAGGCAGCTCTCCCTGTGGTGCTGCGTCGGGCACACCCTGAATGGGCAACAACCATTTATTGACTGGGCTGGGTCCGTGCGGTGACCTGTGCAATGATGGATTTCCTTTGGCAGGAGCTCAAACAATCCTTGGGGTGAAACAATTCATTAAGATTCATGAAGTGCCTACTATGTGCCAGGCTCTGTCAGAACATACACAGATAAGTTGGGTCTCGAACCCAAGGCCTTTGACTGAAACTAAAATGATTCTACACAAAGCACAGCATCTGGTAAAATGTGCCATGAATGAAGGGACCCCTGCGGCACAGACGAAGGGTCTCACACGGAGAGAGCCCTCGGGCACAGGAGGCTGTCAGGGCCCCACGGCCTCACCCATGATGTTCTTGTAACTGGATAACGTGGCAACTGGGTGACAGTGGCCCAGGAAGGGGCGCAGGCTGCTTGGGAGAGGCTTGGGAGGAGCTGAGGGCGGTTCGGCAGAAAAGGGGATTGTTTGCTGCTGTTTGGGTTCTTGTTCTGAAGGGGCACCTGCTGCAGCAAGGAGAGAGCTCTGGCACTGGGGGAAACCCAAGCCCGCATGAGGGGTTGTTCTGGCTGCGCCTGGAGGTCTCCGCTCTACCCAGACCTACAGTGACGGAAGAAGGGTCCCCTTCCGACCCACCCCCCAGGCCTTCCCTTACTGAAGAAGCCATGATCTGGATGGCCTCCTGGGTTCTCAGTTTCTGAAGGACACAGAAGTGGCCCGGGGGCTTGGGACATGGAGGCCAGCCCTCTGCTAATTAGAGTCCCACCGGGCCCAGCAGAGACCACAGCCTGCTGTTCACTTTGGTTCTGGGAAGATTTCCTGCACTGTTAGAATCCCATCCCAAATGTCCGCCCCTCTTTCCTCTGAAATATTTGCTTACATACATTTTCTCACTTTTCTTCCCTTCTTCCCACTCTTCCCACTCAGGCGCACAGAAATAGTCTGCTTGGGCTGGTGTTTCGGGCTGGGCGAGTGGCTCGCCCCCGCCCCCGCCCCACCCACAAGGACAAGTGGCTCTCCCCTCCCCCTTGCCCCCCACCAGGGCGAGTGGCTGCCCCCCACCCACCAGGACGACTGGGGAGATTCTCAGGACCTTTCCCCAAAGCCATCGGGGCGATCCCGCTGGAAGAGGTGACCGGCTGGAACCAAGGGCACAATTACGGACACGCACGCAGCATTGGCCAGCGGCCCCCCGGGGGCTTTCTTACTCTCTGACCCTCACACAAAAATCCTGCACTAAGATTCTCCCAGCCGCGCTGAAGGCCTAGAAGCCACCGAGCGCCACGATCCCTGAAGGACAGAAGCTGCAAGTGAGTCACAGCCTGGGAGGAGAGAGTCGGGCTGGGGGCAAGTGGCCATGGGGTGCAAGTTGTGAGAAAAAGTGCACGGACAGGGTTGTCACATGCAGCGAGGGCTGGGACCGGCGCAGACTGAGAGGAGGGCTATGAGCGGGATCGTCAGATGAGAGATTTGGAGGAAGGTGCCAAGGGAGAGATCATCGGGTGGGCAAAAGGAGCCAGAGACGCCTTGGAGTCCGTCAGGGCCAAGCTTCTTGTATCACAGAAAAGGAAACTGAGGCAGAGATGTTGCCCAGATCATGAAACTGGTGAGTGTCCAAAGATGTGAGTTCAGGTCTTCCAGTATTTTATCCAACCTGCTAACTCACCAGACCATCATGGACGGATTATGAGTTTTATCACTGGAGAGAGCCCTCAACAGTGGGAGGATGGGTCGGTGGTTCATGTGCTCTGGCTCTTCTACCCTCTCCCTGCTAAGGAAGGTGCTGAAAAACCCCCTCCAGGGAATAAGATGATGGAAAATGGAAAAGCTCCATCAAGATTCTATTCCAAACCTTCTCCTTCAGTTACTGTGCAGCCTGCACACTGCATTCCAGCAACGCCCTACCCAGCCTGCTGCTCAGGGACAGAAGGGCGGCCCAAGAAAGGGAGAACGGGAGAGCGGGCACCGTGCTACCTGCCAGCCAGCCACCACCCCACAGTGCACACTCACACTCACACACACAGTCACCCACGCTCACACTCACTCACACACACAGTCACACAGTCACACTCACACTCACACACACAGTCACCCACGCTCACACTCACTCACACACACAGTCACACAGTCACACTCACACTCACACACGCACATACAGTCACACACTCACACACTTGCACTCACACACACTCACATACACACACAGTCACACACACACTCATACACACTTGCACTCACACACTCACATACACTCACACACACAGTCACACACTCACACTCACACACTTGCACTCACACACACAATCACACACAATCACACACTCACACTCACACACACTCACAGTCATACACCCTCACCCTCACATACACAATCACACACTTACACTCACACTCACTCACACTCACACACACACTCACATACCCCAGAACCTTGGACATTGATCCTTAAGCTCTAGTACAGGAGTCTTTACCTCACTTGGCCTGAAAACAGGTACCTGGGCCACTCTGGGGCATTCTCTCAGCTCCCCTTTATGTGTTGTCTTCCTCCCACTAGAATGTAGGCTTCTAGAGGGCAGGCAACATCTAGCTTATATTTATATACTTAGTTCTTAGTGCTATGCCTGGAGCCCACCCCTGGGTGGGCTCTCTGTCTCTCTGTCTCTGTCTCTCTCTGTGGGTGTCTATCTCTGTGTCTGTCTCTGTCTCTGTCTCTCTCTGTGGGTGTCTATCTCTGTGTCTGTCTCTGTCTCTCCCTATATCTCTCTCCCTACTTCTCCTTCTCTCCCCAGCCTTCACTCTTCCTCTTCCTCTGCCATGCCAGGGGCAATTCAGTTGGGAAGGCCCTGAAGGATCATTTCTCAAAGCTCCAATCTACTCCTTACTCGGGCTTGAAACATCAATATTGTCCCCACCACTGCCGTCCGCTCACCCTATGTTTGCAGTCCATCTTTACCTCGCTCCTATTTGGCTCCTTTTCTGCCCAAACCTGGAGCTGGCCCTTGTCACCTCCAGCCCGGATATCTGCACTAGCCACTGCTTGCTGTCCCTGCCTCGAGTGTCTCCCTCCATTCCATTCTGTCCACGAGCTGCCCAAGTGACTGTCCCTGAATTCAGCTCTGACCACGTGGCCCCATATTCAATAAGCTCCAGTTGTTTCCTCTTATCTCCAGGAGCAGATGCAACATCTCTAAAGCCCTTCCCACAAGGCCTTTCCCTGTCTTTCTCTCCTCCAACTCCTCCTCACAAGCTCACCTCTCACTCTTCCTAAACACACTCCTCAGTCCTTTGAGCCATCACCCTTTTTACTGGCCCTCATCCTTAGGGTCCTCTCCCTCTTCTCCTCAACCTCCTGGCTTCCTTCAGGACTCAACTCAAATTTCACCTTGTGCAAGAAGCCATTGCTTGTTCCTCAGCTCCCTTACCTGGACTCTGTCTATGAGAAACCACGAAAGGATCTGGGAGGGCTTGACATTGAGAGGAGCCTGAATGCATAATGTGCAACTGAGAAGTTGTCACTGACAGAAGGAGCAGGCTACCAGATGGCCTCTTGACTCTCTGTGAGGAGTCTTCCTTCCACTGATGTCAAAGAAATCCCACTCGGTGCCAGAGGAGAACATCCCAGTGATCCCTTTTGTCAGAATGAGATTCCTTCCCCAGAGGAGTATGAGATCTGTCTCCCTCAGGGAGCCAGGAATTAAGAGTGGGAGATTATAGGCTCATCAAAGGACCATAGATTTAGAACTCAATGAGACTTCAAGTCCAGTCCTCTTCTCTGGCAGATCAGAACATTGAAATCCACAGAGGGCAGATGACATGTCCAGGATCCTACCACCAACAAGGATCTGAGGTGGGTTTTCAAGTTATATAGAATGAAGATGTTGAATTTCATATATTTTTAAAAACTTCATAAACTTTTAAATAGAGAAGAATAAAAAGAAATTAACACTTCATAACAGCTTAAAAATAAACTTTTGTAGAATTGAACCAAATTGTTGAAATGCTCAGACAATGTTGCTGCCTTTGCACACATGGTACAGTGGAGAAAGAACTGAATTTGAAATCAGTGGACCTGATTTCTAGGTTCCCACCTCAAATCCCTCAAGCTGTCTGGGGCATGTGATATAAACTCAGTAAGGGATAGTCACTCCCCACCCAGAAGGGTTTGGCCAAAAATAGAATCTGATAGGATAGTGCATGAAAGTAATCAATTAATCAAGGGTAAGGAATTGCAACCAAAAATACTCTTTAATATTTCATAAATCTCTATATTTTTAAAGTTTTATTGATGCCTTTAAAATTTTTACTCCAGTGTGATTTTCTGATATAAGGTATCTCGTCAAAGAAAATACATATACAAAGAAAAATAATTTAGCAAACCCAGCAGCCTGGGTGATGTCATCTGGTAGTATATGCAGCATTCTGTCCCTCTTGTCTGTCATGCCCTTCTCAAGAAAAGGGGAAGCTGTCATTTTTCTTCTGAATCTCATTGCTCAGTGCTTTTCATCAAGCTATTTTTTGGTGTTGTTTTTATTGACGTCATTGAATCCATCCTAGATCGTTTTCCTGCTTTTGCTTTCTTTCCTCTGTGTCAGTTCAAACCGAGCTTCCCATGATTCTCTCAATTCCTCATATTCATCATCTCTTATCACACTCTTCACTTCCACTCATGCAAAACAATTAATCCAGGCGTTCCACTTTGTTTCCACTTTTCCCAATAACATTAAAAATTGCATGCATTTATTCTTCACATTTATCTTAGCCTCACCTTTATTGCCCATTCTCTGTGTGTGCTTATATGTGCATATATATGTGTGTGCATTTCTATATCCTCCTCCCCCTTCTCCTCTCCAAGAACCATCAACTATCCTCTCTAACAAGAAATAAGTGGTTAAGACATGTTTTAAAACAGCCCCATAAAATTAATGAATCCACGGAGTCTGACTGCAGAAGCCCTCTTCCACATCCATAGTCCCCCACTGCCAAAGCAGGGAGGAAGGGGCATCATGTCATTGAAATGCCAGAAACTGTAAATGATGGTCACCTGCTTGGTGATCTTTTGTGATGAGTCACTTCAGGTCTTAGGGGAAGCTTCAGAGCAGGCAGCAGACTCCCCCACACAAAGGGAACAATTTCCAAATGCAGGAAGCAGCAATTTCCAGAAGCTGGGGGGAGCCCAGCACAAACTTTGCCTGGAGCATACAAATGCCTTCGCCTGACTCAGCAAGCTTCTCCAGTGACTCTGGAGGTGGAAGTACATTTTCTCCCCATTGCATCTCAGATTAGCTCATTGCTAATGGCTTCCTAGAGGAGAAGGGGAAGGATTGAGCTGATGAACCTTCTTTTACTCTCCACGGTTTCCTTTCTGGGTTGGCTTAGGATCCAAGGAAGACAGTCAAGTTACCATTTTAGTTAAAGCTCGGTTCTGGAGCCCCCTTTTCCCTCCTCAGTTCACTCAGTCTGCCTTTCACGGGCAATGTATCATCAGTACCTTGGACAGGGACTAGTGCTGCACTTGTAGAATTTAGCAAGTCAAATAAGGAGACTCATTGTTTGGCCCCAGGGTTGGCCATTTGTTCCACGCTCCAGGAGCTGGGCTGGCTTTTTCCCTCCATCTCCCTTTAAAAGGAGTTTTCAAGCAGAGGATTCTGGGGTCTCCTCCTGGGCCAGTGAAACCTGATCAGTTCTGTGAAAAGTGACCCCCTTGTCTCTGTGACCACTTCCTAATGGGGGGGATGGGAGCAAAGAGCAGAGACAGAAGCCCGGATGGGTCATCTCCTCAGTCTCTCCCTGGCTTGCTGATGGCCGCCGGGAGGACCCAGCAGTTTGCATCCTTTCAGGAGGTTTCACAAGCCCTCCTCCTGCCTGGACTGCTAATGGCTTTGCCTGCAAGGTGGAAACAGTGGTCCATGGATAGGCCATCTGGCCTGCAAGAGGAAGGAGAAAGAGGGCAGGGAAGCTCACCTGCTGGCCCTGCTACCCCCCTCCCCAAAGTCCTCCCCAAAGTTTCTTCTGTGCATCTCCACAGAGAAGAGAGTATAACCGGTCCTCTGAGGAGCATATCCAGCAGACCCTCAGGTGGCGTCTTCTTCCCCCCAATTCGATTTAGTGATGGTCATAGACAGGCCAAGTGCTAGAAATCGCAGCTACAAAGGAAGAGGAATGACCAAGGACCTGCCTCAAGAAGCTCATGTTCTACATGGGACGGAGTGAAGGTCAGGGCAATAGAACACAGGGCAGATGGATCATATGATATCACTCTCCCTCTGCCATCCCTCCTTCATCATGTGACATCACTCACACTCTGCCATCCCTCCCCCTTGCCAAGGTCCTGTGGGCACTCGCCCACACTCTACGCACGAAGTGATGCTGGAGAGGAGAAATAAGGAAGGGTGACGGACAGGAGCAGAGCAGACAGGGCCAGAGCAGCAAAGGGGACTCGGGGTTCTCCAAGAAAGAACCAATAGTAAACAAGTCGGTCATCAGAACCGAGACTGGCCTGGGTCCGATTTCCTGCGCTAAGACAAAACACTCGCTCTCTGGGCAAGTTCAGTTTCCTGAAATGGGTGGAGAGGCAGGACAAGGAAATACTACCCCAAAACAGACCACCAGCGGTTTCCCACAAGTTGCCTGAGATAGTTAAGTCACCTCAAATAAGACATTAGCTCAGGTGACTAGACCTTGTCCCTCCCGGAGGCCCTGAATAGAACAGCACGTGGGAATATCTGCTCCTTCCTGTAGGACTGGCTAGTGCAAGGCTATCTATTCATCAAAAGCGTCTTTCTAAGCTCTTGGTTTCAGAGCATGCTCATGATTTTGGAATTACCTGGGTCTGAAAGGAGATACGTATGCAGCCCCGTGGTATTTGTTCAAATAAACAAACATATATGTGTATGTGTGCATATATATTATAATATGCATGTGTATATTATGATTTTACTTATTTTACATATATACATAATTTTATTCTGTTTATTTCTTCTGTTATAATTAAAGAAACTCTGCAATAAGCTGAGCTTAGTACGGCTGATTCCATTTTATCACACTCAGGTTTCAAGAAATAACAGCAGTTAGAGCAGAAAGTAGGAAGGAGTTGTTGCAAAGGAAGGAGGCTCAAGTTAAGATTCTGATGGATAATGCACACTGAGCAGAGATGAGACTGAGATTGAACACACAGCAGATTATAATGTAATTAGGAAATGCTGGACAAAATAAATAAAAATGCAATACGCTGTAGATACTCTTAATTTGTAGTTTTCTAAGTCAATATGAGGCTGGTTTGAGGTTGCTGTCATGGCCCCAGACTAAGGAGGTAAGGTTTTGTCACCAACAGTTCATTCCTAAGGGAGTGCTCTCCACTGGTGGGTTAGGAAAATTCCACAGAGGAAGTCACACCTATAGTCAACCTCAAAAGCAGAAAAGAAGCGTTCGGCTAAAAAAGGGAAGACAGGAGAATGTGTTCCTGATATAGGGGAGGAAACTTAGAAGTGGGGGTGGAACATAGGTTGGAGAAGAGCAAAAAGTCTAGTTTGATGGGAAAGTAGGAAACCCATGCAAGATGAAAGGAAAATGAGATGGGAAAGAAAGTCAGAGCCAGCTAGTGGAGGCCATGAGTGACGCACTGAGAAACAGCATCAGCATATATGGAGATGAGTGAAATTACTGGGGATGCTTAGCCTGGAGAAGAATAGATTGGGAGGAAAAATGAGAGCTTGAAGGACTCATTTATAGACCTTGGTCTTCTTGGTCTTAGAGCACAAAGAAAGAAGCCATGGGCAGAAGCTTCCAAAGAGCATAAGATCAAAAGAAGAACAGACAGCCTCAAAGGGAGTGATTTCTCCCTCATTCAACTTGGCAACCATCTGTGCACCATAGACTGTCCTAGACAGGCATTGGGAACACAAAAATAACAAGCCACATTCTAATGGGGAAAGACACAAGTACAAATAGAAACTCTCACTAACAAATAGAAATATACTAAGCACAAAATAGTTAATACAAGGGGTTTGGGGAGGGAAGGCAGGGAGTCAGAGATCTTTAAGAAAAGCCCAGTTAACTACTTGGTGGGTGTTTTATGGAGGAGAACTTCTACCAGGAATGGGTCGGACTATATAACTGACCTCCGAGGTCCCTCCCAACTCTGAGGGCCTGTGATTCGGAGGCTCATGGGACATAGATTTAGAGCTTAACCCCTCTGTGCGATACCCACACTAATCTGGCTCATGGCACAGAGCTTTAGTCAAAGCCAAGGCACAGTCACTGAGAGAGGCATGAATAGAATGCAGAGCTTGGGGTCCATTGTGAGGGGGATATAGAGGGAGAATGGGAATATAAGCTTCTTGGTGTCCAATTACCAAGATATCTTTGCTGATGGCTAATTAGTATGCTTCTTTGGGCTGAAACTCTCTGAAGGATAAATGAGCATCTTGCAGCTGGACAATGTTGGCTTCTAACTCCTTAATATACTGGGAGAAAAATAAAGAGAGAGAGACAGACTGAGAGAGAGATAGACAGACAAAGAGACAGAGAACAGAAGAGAATGAAGAGAAGAGAAGAGAGGAGAGGAAAGGAAGAAGAGAGATAGACAGAGATAGAGATAGAGAGAAACACAGAGAGAGAGGAGGGAGGGATGGATGGAGAGAGAGAGAGAGAGAGAGAGAGAGACTGAGAGACAGACAGACAAATAGATAAAGGCAGACAAAGAGACAGAGAACAGAAGAGAATGAAGAGAAGAGAGGAGAAGAAAGGAAGAAGAGAGACAGACAGAGAGAGACACAGAGACGAGGGAGGGATGAACAGAGAGATAGAGAGAGAGAGAGAGAGAGAGAGACAAAGAGAGAGAGAGAGAGAGAGAGAGAGACAAAGAGAGAGAGAGAGAGAGAGAGAGACAGAGAGAGAGAGAGAGAGAGAGAGAGCGCTTAATGAGTGGAATGAAAAGGAACAATATTAATGAGAAAGCCTAATACAATTTTCTATTCAGCTGGACAAATGAACAGTGTTCCCCAACTCCTGGAGAGAGGAGAGGAGAATAGTAGCTTAAATACATCAGCCTCTTACTGTCCTCTTCAGAGCCATTTTCATTTTTTTTTTTTTTTTGCCCAAACACAAGTGCTCACAGCGCGGGTTCTGCACAAGGAGAAGCACCCATCATTCCCTGACCTGAAACATTATTCCCATTCTAAAAGGGGTTCAATATCAAAATGACTCAAGGTTTAAAAAGAGAAACTTCCTTTATGGAAAAGATTATTGTTTAGGAATCAATGGCACAAATGTGTGTGTGTGTGTGTGTGTGTGTGTGTGTGTGTGCGTGTAGCAAAAATAACCTCCCAAAAAGGTCTGCAGTGGTTTTAATAGAAATGCTTTGCCACTAAAAATCCATTAGTCTGTCTATGGATGAGGCTAAATATACTGAAATTTCAGGATGTGGCATTCTAGAAATGCATCCTTAAAATAGTGCCGTAGAAATTAGTCCCTCTTCTGCTCTCTTTGGATGCATCTATATCCTTGACATATAAATAACCCCAGGAATCAAAGATGGAGGCCCACATCCAGGGCCGCTTTAGTCCGGGATGGCACAAGCAGAATATCACGCCCTATAGGACAAAACAGCTGCAAACAGCCCCAAACCTCCCCCTCCCCTTCAGATTCCACCGTATCCTTGCCATTGCCCACATTCCCAAACACAGCGAGCCGGCCCTTGAGAGAGCACATGGATTTTCAGTGTTCCCTTCTCTGCGACTCAGACCCCCGGGTAGGAAAATCAGGCCTGTTACCAGTATAATCAAATGTTAACTGTAAGGAACCAGAGGCCGGGGTTCCTGGATGTCTGCTCCAGGAGAACAAGAAGGGCTCGGATGGCCCTTGCAATGATATGGTGGGTCCTAGGCTTCGGACCAGAGTCATCATCACTGAAATCCACCCTGGGTAAGCAGGAAGGCCGCTGCCGCTGTAAGGAAGCCTCCTCTGACGGAGAAGAGAAGGCTGGCTTTAATGTCTGAGAGGGAGTAGCCTTGTTAGAGAGATGACCAGACAAATCTCCTTTCTGAACTTCCATTTTTTCGTCTCTGAAATAAGGGTAATTATACCCATGCTCCCTACAGGGCAGAGACATTGTGAGGAAAGTGCTTTTTAAACTGCAAAAGACAATAGAAATGTGAAGGATTGTTATCTCCCTTTCTGTGCCCAAGACCTCAGGCAGCAGAGCCCAGTGGGCAAGGCTCGAATGAGAACACACACAATCAATCAGCACCTACTGTGTGCTAAGGATGAGGAAAGAAGACACCTCCAGGGACTTTGTAGTTGATAGGAGGGATAACGTGCAAAAAATCAGGCAAAAATAAGTAACAGACAAGTTAAGTGTGTGAAGGGAGAAGGGAGGCACTAACACTAAGAGGGATCAGAAAAGGCTTTTTGTACAGGGTTAAGATTTTAGCTGGGATTTGAAGGAAGCCAAGAAAGGAAGAAGAACATGGAGGACAGCCAGGAAAAAGACTCAGTCAAGAGATGGAGTGTCTCACTGAAGGACAAGCAAAGCAGCCCCCCGGGGTGAATAAGGTATAAGAGACTTGAAAGCTAGGAGAGGGCCAGGCAGTGAAGGACTACGAAGACAGGTTGGAATTAGGGTTAGTGTTGGAGTCTGTTGAGTGAGGGGGTGACATGGCCAAGCCTGTGCTCCCATGTGTCCGGGTTGTCTAGCAGCGTCCCCAGTGTGGAAAGCCATGGCTGTAGCCTTCCTCTCTGGCCTTCTTAATTCTAATTAGATCCATCATGCCAGGGCAAACCACCGTGAAGATGTGACCTTTGGGGACAAAGTACTCCATCATTTGGAGACCGACATCCTACTGCCGGGTTGCTCCTGATTTAGTGAGATTGGTACTCGGCGGTCCAGAACCCCGTCCATATCTGAAACTGTGGGGGAAGCCTTTCTTCCTGGGCAGGATTCGTCCAGTTATATCACGGACTCAAGAAGCTGAGTCATCCTCAAGCCACAAGGAGAAAGAAGAGGACTTGAGTGAAAGACCCTTAAAACAGCAAATTTATTTCATTTTTAAAGAGAAGCCAGTCAGTCAATAAGGGATTTATTAAATCCTTATTATGTGCCATGGGGCAGCCCAAGGATAGTGCCAGGCTTTAAGTCAAGAAGCCTCATCTTCCTGAATTCAAAGCCAGCCTCAGACACCAGCTGGTGTGATTCTGAGCAGGATCATACACCATGTTTGTCTCAGGTTCCTCATCTGTAAAATAGAGAAGGAAATAGCCAATCCTTCCAGTATCTCTGCTAAGAAAATCTCAAACAGGATCACGAAGAGTCAGCCATGACTGAAAAACAACAATAAATGTGCCAGTCACTGTGCTAAGGACTGGTTTGTGAAATATTTCTAAGATGGATTACATGTTTACCGGTCTTCTTAAACTGAAGATTCAAAATCAGCATTAGGAACAACAGTTATCACACTGGCCAGCCCTGCAGATGCCCTCAAGGGCTCCTGTGTCCTATTCTGTTACCGTTCTGAGCCAGATTTTTAGTTTCTAGCTCCTAGCTCACCACTAGTGAGGCGTTCCAACAGTCCTCCTGCTGCCAATTTACCTCTATCATCTCCCCTGCCCTCTGGATTCTAGTACTTCTACTTAGCTCTGGACTTATAAATCCACTATCAGAGCTCATTAGAATTGTGTAGAAAATAAGAGTAAATACTCCGTTCATAGGAGACTCCCTTAGGCCCCCATCCAGAAAGTGTATGGGGGTTACCGAGGAACACGTTCACTTGCTTCTCCTTCTCAGTTGTGTTCCCTAGAGGTGGAATTCCCAGAGTTGAATGAATTCTGGAGAGCTGAGTAGTCACAATATCATATACACAGTGATAAAACCTAAGAGGAGGATCCAGGGGAGATAATTCAGCTTTAGGACCCCACCCTTCTATCAATTTAGGTCATAATCTCCAGCGCTACTTTTCCCCACAGAATCCCTTCTTTCCCAAGGAACCTTCATGTCCAATAAACAATTTCCCATTCTGATACAGGTAGACCCCCATGTACTATTCACTCAGTTTAATGAGCAGGGGAAATGGGGCCCACATGATTGACTGAGCTGCCCAGTCACACAGATTTGGAGACAGCGCAGACCATCTGTCTCCCCATTTAGTGTCCTGTCCAGTAGGTCAACCCATTCTTCTGCAGTTGCAGAGAGAATATTTACTGCAGTCTCTGGTCAGGGGAAGGGAAACGTGCTGCTTGAGAAGAGATGACTTATTTGTAACATCTGGACATCACAAAACAAATGGGATTTTATGGGACTGGAAAGGTCACAGAGTCGAACTGTCTTCCCCATCCCCTCCCTTCACCCTCCTTTCCCATTCTCCTTTCTTTTATCCAGGAATCTGATGAACAAACATCTTGTTAGCCCTTACTATCCAGAGACGGGAGAGCAGGGGGCAGATATGTTGGAAACAACCATGAATCGGGGCTCACCGGCCTGGATTGTCACTTCCTCCCTCCACAATCTTGCTCAGTTCAGCTAAATTTTCTGAGCCTCAGTTTCTCTGTAGCTGTCACTATCTTTATGGGCCCTGTTTCCCTTATTTCTAATTCCTGGAGGAACTCCCACATGAGGTTATTGTGAGACACAAGTGAGATAATGCTTTAGATTTCCAAAGTGGTCTGTAGTTAGCAATATGGCCCATGGCATAATGGGTAGAGAGCTGGTCTCAGAACCAGACCCCACTGGATTCAAGCTCCTTCTTTGATCATTGGGGCACTAGTGCTCTCTGGGTAGCCCCCTCAGTACAAAGAAGGTACTGACATGCATTCAGAGAGAGAATTCCCTCCCCGGACTTGGTGAAAGTCCAGTCTAGTGCTTCCCTTCCTGAGGGATGTTCACCCACTGGGCAAAGTTTAGAGAAGGCCCAGTCCCCGGCCCTCAGACAGAGCCTTGGGAACTTTAAAATTCACCATCATCATTACTGTCATTTCAATCTTCTCTTGATGTTTCATGGAATTTAGAAATAGTCTGAGGACAAATCACTGCCTATTAAAGTACTAGATGTAATTTTTTCAGGTCTGATGTTGGATGAACTATTGAGTGGGCAGATAAAATAATATTTGCAATTGAATAAAATTGTTGGAATGCAAATTCATCTTCGGTAGGCTCACTAAAAGCATTTTCAGGACAATTTCTATAGCACACAGAATCACAGGAAAGACATATAGGCTATCCCAGAGGTAAACAGTCTATCTCCTTTTCCTTGTTCCCATAAAGTTCTGATGAGTTCCTGGATGTCTCTTTATTTCGAGAATTTTTATTCTATGTTGTTTGGAGGTTATGACTGTTCAGTATAATAATATCCACTTTAAAAAAATTCTTAAATCCCTGTGGATCAGTGGCGTGACCGAGAGATTGAGGGCAATTTTGTCTGTAACAATGTTATGATTCCAAGGCAGCTTATTTATTGAAGTCCCAAGGACATTTTGGCTTTGTATTTGTAGTGCTGCAATGGTTCTGTCTTCTGTTAATAAAGAATAGTGCATAATTCTGGCTACTTGGTTATCCGTTAGGAGTTTACCTTAGTGGTCCTTTTTCTATTTGGTAGATCCTACAATTTTGCAACTAAAATGTAAAATGTACATTTTCTTTTTGTTTTTACTGATACTAAATCATAAAGAAATTTTTATAATAACTTTTTATTTTTCAAAATATACCCAAAGATAGTTTTCAACATTCACCCTTGCAAAACTTGTGTTCCAAATTTTTCTCCCTCTCTCCCCTAGACAGCAAGTAATCTAATATAGGTTAAACATGTGCAATTTTTCTAAACATAGTTCTACATTTATCATGCTCCACAAGAAAAATCAGATCAAAGGGAAAAAATGAGGGGGAAAAAACAAGCAAACAACAAAGTGCAAATACTTTGCTATGATCCATATTCAGTTTCCTCTAGTCCTCTCTATGGATGCAGATGGCTCTCTCCATCACAAGTCTATTGGAACTGACCTGAATCACAAAAAAGAGCCCCATCCATCACAGTTGATCATCACATAATCTTGTTGTTGCTGTATACAATATTCTCTTGGTTCTAGGCACCTCACTTACCATCAGTGCATGTAAGTCTTTCCAGACTTTTCTGAAATCAGCCTGCTTATCATTTCTTACAGAACAATAATATTCCATAATATTCATGTGCCACAACTTATTAAGCCATTCCCCACCTGATGGGCAACCACTCAGTTTCCAGTTTCTTGCTTCTACAAACATAAAATGCACATTTTCTATTGTTTCCTTGCAAAATCTATTATCAGCTCTAAAAGAATGAGCTTTCTGTGATTGGGGGGACGAATGACCCAATCTTGTGTTGGCTCAGACACTTGTTTGATGCTCCTTTGTCAATATGTTACTGGTTGACTTCAAGTGTGTGGCCCTCAGGGAGGGCCTTTTAGTTACATTCTTGAATGGCAGCTATTTCATAAGCTTCATCTTGTTCTGAACAATTGTCATCCTCCTCTTCTTCCTCTTTTTTTCTCCTCCTCCTCTTCCTCCTTCCCCTCCTCTTTCTCTTCCTCTTTCTTTTCCTCTTTGTTCTCCTCATCCCCTTCTTTTCATTAATATCATTAATATTAATCAATTAATAATTAACTGATTATTTGAAAATTCCCACAGCTTCAATAGAATGTAGACACAAATAATCCTAAAAACACGTTGCCCTCCTACTCTCATTCTTTTATATTTAATGTTCTATGGACTTATACAAGTGAATAAAATAACTGCTTATAGATGCACAAAAGTATTAGAATGCCAATATAAGCTCTCATTCTCAGAGAGCATTCTCAGTACAATTCCAGCAGCATATATATATATATATATATATATATATATATGTACCTCACCTGTTCCTACATAGCATTGATTTCTTCTGCTTCATCTTTATATTGAAAACACTGTATTTCAGGCTTCTTGAAGATTATGAGTATTTGGTATGGTGCTTTTAAAAAACTTGATTTTTTATGAATCAATGAGATATCCAAAGGATTTTCAGCAAAAGTTTGGTTTGTGATCTTGCTCCAGAACTTTTGTCCCCCTCCACATTTAGTGTTTGAGTTCTCAATTTCTAGGCTGGTATATAAGGATTTATCCTCAATCCATGAAAAAATAAGTTTATGTAATTGAATCCCAGAGGTCAAATTGAACCAATGACCAAAAACAGCACTGAAAAAAATACTCTGGCCTCCTTCAACCAAGACACACTGAGCATAAAGCAATCAGGGAGAAAAGTTAGTATGTTATATATTTCAACATATTTAACATGTATGGGACTAGCTGCCAGCTAAGGGAGGGGGTGGGGGGAAGGAGGAGGATAATTTGGAGCAAAAGATTTTGCAAGGGTCAATGTTGGAAAAATTACCCATGCATATGCTTTGTAAATAAAAAGCTTTAATAAAAAAGTTGATATGTTAAGAGACTCACAGGCACCCTGAAATCAAAGTTTGATGTGAAGAAGGTATTGAAAGTAATAAATAGTTAAACAACACCATGCCAAGAAAATATAAACAACAAATAAACAACCAGAAATGTTCCATCTCTTTCTACTTCTTGGGCTCCCTTTCACCTCCAAGTTTCTTATTTCTTAAAAAATCTGTTAAGTTTCTTTTTGGTGCTGAATTGTTTATTTTGATCTTTAAATAGTTTTGGTTCCTGTTCTTACCTTAACTTCTTTACCTTGCTTTAATTGTGGATTAGGGGAATGTAGAATTTCTAATTTACCCTTGTTTTCCAAATTCTATTACCTTTGCTTTTTTTGTTGTTTTTAATTAGGCAATGTGTTACTTAACTCTTCAGCTGTGCATATAGTTGTGCATTGATGTAATCTTCCGTGTCTTCCCAGAGATTTTTCACTAGCTCTGTAAGTTACTTCTGCATGATCATATTTGACATCTATCTGAAAGAGTGTTTCTTTATAGCTCCACCCTTCCTCCTATGATTCCCATTCCTGCATTAACGGGCATGTTTTGACACTTTCTGTCAAATGCTGTCAGAGAAAGCGTTCATTCATGATGGTAATAGCAAATGCTATCTTCCCTGAATTACTCTGTTTTAACATAGTTGGTCAACTAGTTGATTTTATACCATCAAATTTTTTTTTAAAGCATTTTAAAATTCCTGTCTAAGAATGCTCATCTCCTTTTCAAAAATCATGTGCACCTTGGGTATTGGTTTTCTGTAGCATCCAGGTGGCACAGTGGATAGAACACAGGAAGAACCAGATCTCAAGCTCATCTCCGGGGAATTATTATTCTTGTCATCTTTTTTGTCTTCAGGTGAAATTTCTCTAAAGTGAAGAATCTCAATGGCTTCAGATTTGGGCAACCTCTTCATTTCATCTTTTAGTTTGTCTGCTCCCTAGTATGTAGCACAGCGCACATAATAAGTACTTAAGAAATGCTTGTTGAATGACTGATTGATATCTAAGCTTAGGGATAAAGTCATTTGATATGATTACGCTGAGGTGGTCATCAAAATGTTGTGTTACTCAGAGATAAGGGCACTGGTGGAAAAAAATCAGGAAAAAGTCTCTGCTCAAAGTTAGTGAGATCTTGCTTCTCAATTTTTTACACTATAGTGTCAGCAGAAAATGTTAAGTTTTTTTGGTGCTGAATTGTTTGTTTTGATTTTTAAATGGTTTTGCTTCCTATTCTTACCTTAACTTTTTTACTTTGCTTTAATTGCTGATCAGGGAAATATAGAATTTCTGATTTACCCTTGTTTTCCAAATTCTGTTGCCTTTGTTTGCTTTTTTGTTGTTTTTAATCAGGCGATGTTATTCAAGTCTTCAACTGTGCATATAGTGTACATTGATATTCATATCTTTAATTCATTTTGTGCACACTCGTGCTTTGTCCCTGTTAGTGGTTTGCCCCATCTGGGCTGACGCATTTCCAGCAGGTGGAGATTGAGATTTGTGATTTGTCCTGGTGTAGCTTCCCTTCTTGTGGTTCCCTACTAGAATGGAGTACCTGGTACTTACCTCATTCCACACCAGCAGGTGCACCCAACTGTCTTGTTTCCAGCTCAAACAGAGGGATCACCAGAGCCCAATGGCTGGCATTTCATGGTACCAGAGATGGGGACCAGAGATGGGTAGACATGCTGCTATCCTAGTGGGCTTGGGGCTCATAAAGTCTCCATGTCACCTGGCTGGCGTTCCCCCCACCACGGCTACTGCCCCCTTATAATTTGGACAATGGATCGGGCTTGGAGAATGTTAATATCATTATGCCCATCTTTATAATTCCAGTGCCATTGCACAGTGCCTTGCCCATTGTCTGAATTTAATAAATGTGAGTAGAATTAAATTGAGTTTCTACTGCAGTTTATTAGAAAATCATATAAGAAAGCATATTCCCATTACCCATATCTGTTAACTTTTTCTGACTTAGGAATTGGATTTACAAAACTTTAGTAATAAAATCATTGTCGTGCTAATGAGGGTTCTCCTCAGGAGTAACCAGATGAAGCCAGTGAACAGGTTTGAACAGATTCAAATGGTCTTACTTCTCCTATAGAATAATAGCAACAAGATTCTCCTTGGCCCTAACTTACCTCTGAAATGGACCCAATAGTTCAGAGAGTGGACCAGCTCCAAGGTAATTTTTTTTCTTTGTTAAAATGATTCATTATGGAATGGGCAGAATACAGTTCCTTGCTCACAGTGGATACTCAATTAATGTTTTCTGACTGATTAGCTAGCTGGCGAGCTGACTTGGCAGTTTAATTTGAGTGTTTCCCAGCCAGTGGATGCTGAGAAGGAGGAGAGGGTCCTTCTTTGCCTTCATTACACTCTCAGTTCCTGTCTCTTCTTTTTTCTCCCTTCTTTCTTTCTTTCTCAGCTTTGTCGTTGCTGTCTCCAAATCCTCAGATCGTAGGCTATTCCTCTAACTCCCATTTTTTTGTCAATCAACAACAACAAAAATTTTTTCTCACTCAAATCTAAATCCGATTAATTTTTTAATTCAGAGAATGCTATTAGATAAGATTAAATAAGAGCACAGATGAGTCAAAGGATGATAGACTTACAACTGGAAGGTAATTTGGACTCACTTTGCAGATGAGAAAACTGAGGCTAAAGGAGGTTAATCAACTGATTAACAAGCATTTATTAAGTGCTTATTATATGGCACCACTGAGTCTTGAGGATACAAAAAAGTAAAAAATCACTATCTTTGCTCTCCCTCAAACAATGTATACACTCATGAAAAAGGAAAGAAGACTGCATAATTTATCCAATGTCTCCCATGAAGTGGTACAATGGAGATTTGAACCCAGGTCCCAATTCCAATTTTCTCCATTATGCTCTGCTGCATTGGTCCTAGAGCAACATTTGGGTTGCTCATCTGTCATCCTTCTCTCTAGGTATAAGATTCATTGGCTCCTATCCTAGTCACACCTTAGTTATCACAATTACTTTGCAGATGTTTTCTATTTGGTTGTTTCCTCCCATAGAATGTAAGTTTTGAGGGCAGGGACTGTCATTTGCCTCTTTTCTTACCCCCTAGCACTTAGCACAGTACCTGGCAACTGATAGGCAGGATGTGATGAATCTTGGAAGCAGTGTGTAAAGAGAGAATCAATCAGTCAATACACATTTATTAAGCACCTAACTAAGATCATGACAACAGGTACCATCAGTTCCTGGCAAATAGAGAAAAAAAAATGGAAGCAGGATCAGATTGTATATTCTTGGGCTCAAAGATCACTGCCAATGGTGACTGTGGTCATGAAATTAAAAGACACTTGTCCCCTGAAAAGAAAGCTTTGGAAAATCTGGAAAGCAGACTAAAAAATGAAGATAATATCTTGTCTAGAAAGATCTATACAATCAAAGCTATAATTTTTCCAGTGTCAACATATGATTGTGAGAGTTGAACTACAAGGAAAGCTGAGCGTCACAAAATTGACACTTTCAAATTGTATGATGAACAATTTTTGAGATATCCTTAGTGATGTCAAATCAGTCAATATTTAAAGAAATTAATTCATGCTGTTATTTATTAGAAAGTCAAAAACTGAAGCTGAAGCTTAAATATTTTGGCCAGCTATGATGAGAAGACAAGATTCATAACGAAAAGAAAGAAAAGACCCTGTGTTGGGAAAGATTGAAGGCAAAAGGAGAAGGAGATGGCAGAGAATGAGATGGGTATCGGAGGATGAGATGGGTACAGGAGGATGAGATGGGTACAGGAGGATGAGATGGGTATCGGAGGAAGAGATGGGTACAGGAGGATGAGATAGGGAGACAAAGTCATGGAAGCAACAAACATGAGCTTGGGCAGAATTCAAGAGAGAGTAAAGGAGAGAAGGGCCTGTCATGCTGTGGTCCATGGGATCATAAATACTCATATAGGACTGTATAACAACATGGACCAAGCACTGTATCAAGCATTAAGGATACAAAAAGAGGCAAAAATCAGTACTTGACCTCAAGGAGTTTTATAAGTGAATGGGTGAGACAACCTACAAATAAATATATACAAGAGCAAAAATAAGGCATTTTCAAAGTTGCTGCTCAATCAAAGCTCTCTGAAAAATCAAAAAACAAAGTTTCCATATTAAAATCACAAAGGAAGAGGGTGAAAAAAACCAAGGATGGGGAAGGAGCAGGACTGAGGATTAACTGAAGGAGCTTAATACTTAGCTTGAAGAAGAAAAGAGTGGTTGGGGCTGGGAGGACAATAAGGCTCTCTTTAAGTATTTGAAATGGACATCCTGGGGAAGAGTAATTCGGCCAGTTCTGCTTGACTCTCTCTTTTTTTTTTTTTTAAATTTAATAGCCTTTTATTTACAGGATTTATACATGGGTAACTTTACAGCATTAACAATTGCCAAACCTCTTGTTCCAATTTTTCACCTCTTACCCCCCCCCACCCCCTCCCCTAGATGGCAGGATGACCAGTAGATGTTAAATATATTAAAATATAACTTAGATACACAATAAGTATACATGACCAAAACAGGACTGAGAACACGCCTTTCATTTCTTCAAGCTTTCTGCCTATATCTTGCTTCCTTTTTGTATTCTAACCTCCCAAGATGGTGGTCCAGTTAGGAAGTCATTAACAGGGATGGCACAGAGGAGGGGCTTTCCAGGATGAGAAGGCTAGAATGATAGGGTGAGGAGGCCCCGTGTTCTGAAAAAGTTTCCAAGGGAAGGTAGGCGCTGAAGCATCATGGTAGTATAGCCCAGAAGAACAGAGAGAAGGGTCAGGAGGAGAAGGGATGATGACAAACCCCAATCTGGTAAGGTGGGCAGGGTCCCAGTTTTATACAAGAACCCAGGGCTCCCTCTTGCCAACAGTTTACAGTTTAACTTCTGTGGCCCTTAAAGGTCTTCCCAGCCTGCGTCCAGCCTAACTGCCCAGGTACTCATGAATCACCTACTCATTGCTCAACATCCCTGTTTCATCTGCCTGCCTCAATACAGCTGCTTCTTTCCTCCTGGATTCAATTCAAATGTCACCCTCCCTCAGAAAAATTTAGCTTATTTCCCCAGTGGTCCATTGACTGAATTTACTTGTCTTTATTTTTCTGGTTATGTGTCTTCCCCTAACAAAATGGAAGCTCTAACAAACAGGGGTTGTTTGCCTTTGTATCTCCAGGGTCTAATATGGTGGCTATCCTATGGTAGAGGCTTAATACACATGTGTCAATCAGTTTATTGACTGTTAAATGAATGGATGAGTGGATAGTGAATGGATGGATGGATGGGTGGATGAAGAATAACTCCTCCTACTTTTGATTTGCCTCTACAAGACCTTATTAATCAGTTCCTTATTAACAGCTAGGAGTGGGTCCTAAAAGACTTCTGGGAGAAAGGGGTACTTGAGTTGTATTAAGGAGTGAGCAAGGATTCCTAAGAGTCCGAATTGAAAATGGAGAATGGTCCCTAGCCCAGAGGATGGCTTTTGCCAAGTTGCACACACTCAGGGGACAGAAATGCCCATTATGAGGAACAGCTAGAGGGAAATCTGGCTAGTTTAGAGAGTGAATGAAGTGGAGAATACAAAGTACACCTTGCAAGGAAGGCAGGGGCTCAGTCCTAAATGGTTTTAAGTGCTTGACAAAGGAGGCTGCACTTGATCTTATTACCCAGGGGGAGCTGCCATTGAGAAGAGGAGTGACATGGTTACACTGTCCCATGCCCCGAAAGGAATCGTTTAAAGATGGGATTAAGTCCTTATCCTCAATGAGCTTACAGTTCAGAAGAGGCAATATTGTATATACAACGTAAACCCAACATACAATATTTCTATACATGAGTGTAATGACCGCCTCGCCTACACTGCAGCATATACCTATTCTTTTTCTCTAGGGTGGTCCTTTCTTTTGTAAAATAAATCCCTAAAGTGCTCTATATTTCAAGAGGAAAAACTATTCTATGGTTTAAACAAATAAATATGTTTTGTTGGATGAAAACTCAATGAACAAAAACCATAGACTTCGAAATTCAGGGATAATTATTTACTTTACAAGAAAGTATTTTTCGATGTATAATAGACATCCACCACAGGTCTTCTTTTAATAGCCTGCTCCCCCAGAGTATTTAAAATGATCCAATTCCTCCCTAATTCAATTGTTGCTTCACTTTTGCAGGAACACAGCTATTGTGGAACACCGGGTACACCTGCGGGTTCTCATCACTATTTCTAATACCTGTGAAGCTTCCCAGTGGCTTCAGTCGGTTTGTTGTCAGAAGACATGTTCCAGACTCCGATTCTCCTGGGCTCCTGGACCTGGAAATGCCCCACTGAGCTCTTCAGGTCCAGAGAGTTGAGAATTGCAGAAGAGAATTCATGAGTCTCTGAAATTTAGGCAAGTTTTATGCTCCAATCAATGGATAATGATGTGTTCTATTTTTAATCCAAGCAAGAAGTTAGATCAGTAATTCAGCAAAAATAATAACAATGACTAAGGTCTAAGGTCTTCTTCCTTCCTAGGCTTCCAAGAGCGCAGTGTTATTTTTCTCCTGACATGTAAAGCAAGTTGCCATGGTCCCACTAAAGGAGATAAATTGAATTTCAATTCAATTCATTTCGACTCAACAGACTTCACTAAATTCTAAACATAGTCATATCAGCCCCCAGGGAAGACACAAAGATTAGCTAATGCCCTTGTGGAGTTTACAGTCTAGTGAGAAGATATGACAATTAACAAATGACAATCCCACAAGACTTGAGGAGATCTGTGGTCCCATCTATGTGGGATTCTCCTCAACGATGCTAATCATAATCCATTCCTCCCTATTCTAGGTGAATTTTGCCCACGTCCTCCCGTGTATTTGCCACAGGGCCCCCATCCAATGGTAGGTACCTTCTACCTACTTTTAGGCTGTCCATCTCTCCTTCAAATAACCATCTCCCCTTTAATATATATCTGAATATATATTAATATGTATATTTTTAATATATATCTGAAATGAAAAATGAAATATAATCACATATGTATCTATATGTACTAGTAGTATGTATCCAATATACATATATGTATATATTTGTGTACTTATACATATTTATGAACTAACTAGGTTTTCTATCTAATTACATAGCACAGTTTGGCAATGTCATTCTTCATCCACTTGGTTTTTCCTGTGTGGATAGTTAAGCCAAACTCTTCCAGGTGATTAGGAATCTCTACAACGCTTGTGTTAATGTCACAAGGTCATGGATGCAGAGTTGGATGGGCATCTGGTCTATCGCCAGCTTTCCCTTATCTCATAATTACCGATGAGGAAACTGAGGTCCAAAGAGGTAGTGGCTTGTCTGAGATAATAGCAGGAGTCACAGCCATGATTTGATTCTGAGCTCTCTGGCTCCACAGACGCTGTTCTTTCCACTACAACGATGAAAGTACAACACGATAACAAAGTGTTTTGCAGTGTAGAAAGAAGGAAATGGTATTCCAAGAAGAAGGGAAAAAGAGGGGAATAAGCATTTATTCAGCACCAACTACATGCCAGACACTGCACTAAATAAGCACTTTATAATTATTATTTCATTTGATCAAACTTGGGAAGTACGTACTGTTATATCCATTTCACAGATGGGAAAACTGAGGCAAACTGAGGTTAAGTGGTTTTCTCAGGGCCACACAGCTTGAAGGTGTTTGAAGCTGGATTTGAACTCAAATCTCCTTGATTCCAGGCCCAGTGCTCTCGGCACTATAACCCCATTTTGAGTCACCCCAGGAAGAAGTTAGGCTAGGCAGTGGCCTGCTTCATAGCCAATTGAAACCTATTAGCTCACTGCTTGGCACATAGTAGGTCTTCAAGAACTGTTCAATGAATCAAGGCTCTGACTCCTCATTCTTAAGCTTGTACGGTTTCCACTTAAGCATGCTGCCTCCCTGCTCATTAAGGACTGCTCATTAACACATCCTGTTCATTAGGGACTAATTATATGGCAAGTCAGAAGGTTTACCATCCAGTTTTGAGTTATTTGAGTCTTTTTAAAAAAATCACCACCCCCCAAATTCATTCTCTAAATGTAAACAGGATATTGTTATGGCCCCAAAGCCTTAGATATAGCTCAAGTGGGAAACCCAAGAAAAATCGTCTAAACTAAGATGGAAAACATCTCAGTGAGCTTTGGCTTTCAGGAAATTAATGAGTAGGGCTTAAGATGAGCAAGATTTCATAGTATCGCATAGCTTTTTTTGGGGGGGGAGGGAGAATTTGATACTGTCTATTAAGTCAAGAAAAGGGAAAGGATTTAGAAGTCCTGGGTGAAGGGAGGTGGTTCAGTGGATAGAGCCTAGGTTCAAATCTTACCTACCAGCTGTGGGACCTCAGGCAAGCCACTGAAACCAGTGTCTGTCTCAGTTTCTACATCTATAAAATATAAATAATAATGAAGCCATTTCTCAGTATTATTGTGAGGATCAAATGAAACAATATTTGCAATGTGCCTTTAAAATTATAATGCACTATATAAATGCTTTTATTTTTTACTTTCTTTTCCCTTCCCATTCAATCATTCTTTTGTTCATTTATCCATTTATTCATAAAGACATAGATTCATAAAATCATAGCAAGAAGGAACATTCGAGGCCATCAAGTCCAACCTCTAAGCCACCACTGATACCTTAATTGCCAGATCTCAGCCCTGTTCCTCCAAGACCTCCCTGCAACATCCAACACCGCTGATTCCCTGCTTCTCCTGGACATTCCCTTGTCCATACTTAGCTCCATCTATCTGACACTTCTTTTGTGGATCTTCATAAAGCCATAGTCGTTGGGGATTTTGTCCTACGCCCCTTTTCTTTTCCTTTTCACTCTCCAACAACCAACCCAACCAACCTCTGAGCATCTTAAACTGGTGTCCCATAGGTATCTCCAATTCAGTAAGTCCAAACAGAGCTTATTATTTTACCCCCAAAACTCTCCTCCCCTCTATTATTATGGAAGGAACCCCCATCCTTTTACTCAGCCGGGATCACAACCTTGGTACGATCCACAATCCCTCAATCTCACCTCATAGATCCAATTCATTGGCAAATTTTGTTCTTTTACGCTTGCATCTCTCTCACACACATCCTTTCATTATATTCATTCTCTTATTACCCCGGTACAGACTCTCATCACCTCTCCTCTGCACTGTTTCAATAGCCCTGCCTCAGTTTCCCCCTATTCCAATCTAGCCTTCATTCACACGCAAGGTGATTTTTTTCTAAGTATGGGTCAGATCATGTTACTCTCTCTACAGAGTAAACCGCATTGGCTCCCCATTACCTCGACAAGCAAATATTAGTTCCTCTGTGTGTCATTTAGAGCTCTTTAAGTTTTAGCCCCTTCCTTAATGGCATGAACTCCCCGAGCCAGTTACAGTTTTTACTGTAGCTTCATCCAAGTCTTGGATCACAGTTTAAAAAAAAAAGGAACCTTCAGACCAAAAAAAGTATAACTATAAATGTGTTCCTCTTATCTTCTCCCTCCCCACCCTCTCTATATCCCTTTCAGACCAAGAATTTTATTTTTGGTTCTGTTTGCTTCCATTGTAAAATCTGTTCTTTATATTTAGAGAAGGGGCATTAGATTGTTTGGAAAGTCCTGGTAGGCAGAGAGGATTTGATTTTGGATTTTGGATTTTCATCATCTCTAGCAAGGCGCCCGACACACAGTAGGTGACAGAGCGGCCGAGCTAGCGAGGCGCCCGACACACAGTAGGTGACAGAGCGGCCGAGCTAGCGAGGCGCCCGACACACAGTAGGTGACAGAGCGGCCGAGCTAGCGAGGCGCCCGACACACAGTAGGTGACAGAGCGGCCGAGCTAGCGAGGCGCCCGACACACAGTAGGTGACAGAGCGGCCGAGCTAGCGAGGCGCCCGACACACAGTAGGTGACAGAGCGGCCGAGCTAGCGAGGCGCCCGACACATAGTAGGTGACAGAGCGGCTGAGCTGCTGGTACCTGTCCTCCAACAGCACGTTCAGTTACTCCAGAAAGAGCCAGAATGTGACGATGCAGTTTCTTGCCAGGAATCGTTGAGATGCCACAAAATACAAAGGCTTTTTTCACTGGCTGTTTAATGGTGGGAGGAAATATCCCGCATTCCATGAGGGAACTCCTGAATGAATCAAAATCCCCCATTCTGGCCGTGGACGTTCTTCCCGGGAATCAAACCCAGAGAGGGAACAACTGGCGATTGTTAAACGTGGCCCTTTATCGTAGCAGCAAATCATCAAAGTGGCTTAAAAACATAACCGTTTTATTGGAGAACCTGATTTTTACTCTTGTTAATTGCCAGTAATTATCAAGTCCCAAAATGTTAACAGGCACTTCATCAAACGCTCTCTGACAGGGAGGGGGAGGGGGAGAGAGAGACAGAGACAGAGAGAGACAGAGAGAGACAGAGAGAGAGAGACAGAGAGAGAGAGACAGAGAGAGAGACAGAGAGAGACAGAGACAGAGAGAGAGACAGAGAGAGAGACAGAGAGAGAGACAGAGAGAGACAGAGACAGAGAGAGAGACAGAGAGAGAGACAGAGAGAGAGAGACAGAGACAGGGAGGGAGAGGGAGGAGAGTGTTTCCTTAGGTTTTCCAAGGCTTGCTTCCGACCTCCCATGGGCTGTTGGTACTTAACGTTAAGTGGCTCCAACAGCTCACCTCCCACAGTCCTCTCCTCTCCCTGGCTCTCAGGGGCGCTCGGACACTGTCCGATTCGGAGGGCGGTGGGGAGGGGGGACGGGAGAGATCAGCTATAGACGAAGCCTCAGGTGTGCACTGCAGGGAAAAGGGAGCCGGTCCGAGGCGCCTGTGACTGACCAGAGAAAGTGGCAGTTTCGCCGAAGATGCTCTCGGGAGTCATAAAAAGGGTATGGGGGGAAACGCCTGCCGTGGCCGGGGGCTGTCCTGCGACCTTGAGCCAAAGGGGTCCAGCCGCCGCCCAAGGTCGGAGTCCGGTGGAAAGCCAGACCCCCCCCAGTGGAACAACATTTACCTCGCCGCAAGTTGGGGTGTTTCTGCGAAGCCCCCTTTCCCATCCCCCCAGAGGCTGAATGAGTAATAGAAGGGGAGGAGGGAGGGGAGGAGGGAGGAGGAGGGAGGGGGGGGGGGAGGGGGGGGGAGGGGGAGGGAGGGGGAGGAGGAGAGAGAGGGAGCCTCCTTACTGCAGAGCAGAGCCAACGTGGGGGCTGGGGGGAGATCTACACAGGGAGGGGTAGGTGGGTGGGGGAGGGGGTTATGCTGCATACCTACAGATCGGGCTGCGCGCGCACACTCACACACACACTCACGCACACACACATACATACACACGCACATCTGCACGCGTGCTCGGAGAACCCAGAGCCATGGGCAGCGCTGTCCGCCCTGTCTGCGGGCTCCAGGCTCCCCCGCGGGAGAACGGGGAGAGAAGGACCCCACTTTGCTCGCCGGGGGGAGCCCGCGGCTGTCGCCCCGCTCCAGCTTCCCCCGCGCTCCCTGCCCCCAGGCACTGCTCGCGCCCCAAGTTCGGCCACCCGCCGGCTGCTCCGACGGGGCACGTATCTTAGCCGCCTCCGCGGCAGCCGCGCCCTCAGCGGCGGGGACTCTCAGCCGGTGGGAGAGAACGGGGGTCCCCCAGATCTAGAGATGGCAGAGATGGGGGAGGGGAAGCCCAAAGTTGTCCCGGCAGGCCGCGCCCTGGGCACAGGGGGCACGGGGCAAGGGGGCCCACCCCCCCCCAGGCAATCCCGAGGCCCAGATCGGATCCTGCCCGGCATTCACTAGGAACAGCCCCGGGCCTTCTGGAGCCAAGGAGACGGGGGGGGGGGGGGGGGGGGCGCCCGGGGCCTCCAGGGCGTGGCAGAGGGACCCAGGCCAGGTGGGCGGCGGCCTGAGGGGAGGGGCCGGGGCTGCAGTAGCAGGAGGGGGGCGGGCTGGGGTGTGCGGCAGGCGCGAGGAGGAGGAGGGGGAAGAGGAGGAGGAGGAGGAGGAAGAGGGGGAGGGAGGAGCCTGAGCGAGGCACGCGGCCGCCCTGCACAAGTTACAACCCAATGGTGTTGCTGCTTTGCAAATGTTAACCTGTGAACTGGGGGGGAGGAAGGGGAGGGGAGAGACGTGGGGGGAGGAGGGCGGCTACAAAAAGAATCTGTTTTTTTCCTGGTTTAAACCAGCGCTGGGCGCTTCTCTCCAGTCTCCAGCATCCTTGGGCCCGCCCCCGCCACGGAAGCTCGGGACACTCTCTGGCCCCTTCCCCTTCTTTCCCCGCAGGGCCCCAGCAGAGCCAATGCGGAGAGTTCCGTTCCAAAGGGGCTCCCGGCCCAGCTGAGAAGCTGCGGGTGCATTTGCATTCCGGACCTCACCCAGCGTCACTTAAACCTTCCATCAGCACCAAGTCAGTAACTCCCCGGAAATAAAGCACACATACACTCACACCCACACTATCACATACACACACACTCACACACTCACACACAGTTTCACACGCACACTCACACACATACACACTCACTGTGACACACTGTCACACAACACACACTCACACACACTATCACATACACACACTCACACACTGTCACACACTGTTTCACACGCACACAGTCACACACACACCCACACTATCACATACACACACACTCAGTTTCACACGCACACACTGTCACACATACACACTCACTGTCACACCCACACTCACACATACACTATCACACACGCGCGAACGCACACACATTGTCACACAGTCACACACACACTCACCCACACCCACACTATCACATACACACGCACACGCACACACATTTTCACACAGTCACACACACACTCACACTGTCACACACAGTCTCACACTCACACGCACACGCACTCACGCACACACACCCTGCCACACACACACTCACACTCACACAGTCACACACACGCACACACAGCAGCGAGAATGTCACTAAGCGCGGCTACAGGGGCCCGGGCACTGTGCGAGGTGCAGGGAGATTCACAGAAGGGAGGAAAAGATGGTTTAATGGAGCTGATCGCGGGGCGGGGGTTCGTACTTGGTCCAAAATGCCTGAGGCAATTTGCCTCTAAAAGAGAAAACGGGCTCCCAGACCAGGTGCACCGAGATTCCGGCGAGGGGGGAGGGGAGATGAGTGGGGGCGGGGGAGATGAATGGGGGCGGGGGCGACCCGCCGGCCGAGCGTGCCCTGAGCTGGGGGGGGGGGTGTCCGACTACTCAAGGGGAAAAGGACCTGGGCAGAAGGGAGGCGGGCCGGAATCTCGAGCACCCGCCGGAGCCCCCTTCTCCTGCCGAGCGCGTCGCCCACACGGAGCCTGCCCTTCCTTTCCTCATTCAGCTCCGTTCTAAAGGCACCTTCCGGTGCCACTGGTGCAAGCGCCCCGAGGCTCGTCCGTCTGTCCCGAGGCGCGTGCAAACGCGACCCCGCCGGGCCCGGCCCTGAGAGGTCTGGCCTCCGGGACGGGCGCCTCCGCAGCCGAGGTCGGGCCTGTCGGGCGAGGAGCCCCGCGGGGGTGCGGCCTCGCGAGGGATACCGAGAGCAGAGCGGTCCCCGTGACCGGGCCCTCACTGGCCCGGTGCTCTTACTCTTGTCCCTGTCACTGGGGGCCCAGGCGGAGCTCGGCACGAAGTGCCGCCGCTCTCGGCCCTGCCGGAGCCAGCCACCGCTAGGGTTCCCGGCAGAGGCGGCCGCGGAGCCCGCGCTGCTGCCCGAACCGCCTGCCTCTCCCTCCCCGGGCGGCGCGCCTGCCTCTGAGTCCCCCTTCCCCGCCGGCCCCGGACGGTAGCCGAGGGCTCCCTGGCTCCGGCCGCTGCTCCGCCCACGCTGCAACAAGTGCAGAAAACCCTTCCCTCGCCCCTGCCAACAGGCGCCTCCGGCTCCGGGGGCGGCTCGCGGGCGGGGGCCCGTAAAAGACGATTAAAATGTGTTGATGGAGCTTCTGGGTCTGCTTCCTAGCCCCGCCTCCGGCTCGGACCGCTAAGTCACTCCGCTCGTAACCGGTGTCAGCCGCCAGGTTTACTCATTGTAGGAAAGATCCCAGCGTCTCAACGTCTTTTTGGGGGGAGGGGGCAACAACCCCTGCCACGTCACGGGCTTTTGGCTCCGTGTCCGCAGCGCTGGTTGCGGCGCTGGCCCACAGTAGGCCCTTGAACGCCCGGGTTCCACGCACGCACCAGGCAAGGCCGTTCCGGGTCTGGAGGAGGGAAGGGCGGCTTGGGGAGCCTGGATGGTGTGAAGCCCGTCCCCGGGGTGCTCCGCGGGGGCAGCGAAGGCTGACTGAGCGCGGCCGGGAAGGGGGGCTTGCCTTCGTGTTGGAAGTCCCTTCTATTAAAAGTCTCCTAAAGAGTTCCTCTGGCAGATTACTTGTGAAAACCGGGGAAGGGCGGGCTCTGCTGAGCGTTTTTCCCTGAGCTGTCTGGGTGTCGGGGAAGCGGGGCCTCGGGGGAGAGCGGAGGCTTCTTCCTCCTTTCCAGCCCCCCAGGTGATTTGACTCGGTGTTCGGGTTTGGAAAAACCCCGAGAGTGGGAGGGAGGGGCGTCTGAACTGCCATTGGTCTGAGGGAGACGAGCCGAGAGCAGGAAGCTTTCCGCCTCCTCTAGGACGGCCGATGGACGAGACTAAGCCGCATTCGGGAGCCTCACTTCTGGGAGGGGAGGGGAAGGGGGGTAACTGCGGAGGGAGCCCAGGGCTTAGTCTGGGGATCTCCATTCCGAAATCGCCTCCGAGAGGTCCGGGGCCCTAATGCAGTCTAGCAGCCCTTTAATCCAAGTTTGAAAGACACCGGCGAATAGACACACACACGCACACGCAGACTGATTCACACGCACGACTACTTGAGTACGGGGGCACGTTACACGCGGATGCCCACGGAGAGCGCAGAGGGCCGCGCTTTCCCCAGCTTCTCCTCGGCGCTCCGCCGCCCGGAGGAAGGAGGGGGACCCCGGGCACCGCCTCACTCCTCCAGGCCTGTCTCTGCCGTTCGAATTCAGGCAGAGAATGCCCAAGTCCCAGCGGCGCTTGTCACAGCTATATTTCCTTCCGATAGGCAAAGCAATTATCTTTATGGATGATTAATAGCGCAGTCCCGCTCAACCTTTCAGGGTGTCCCTTCTCGCCCCACTAGCTTTAATTGTTTTAATTTGACCTTTATGACTGTTTGCCCTCACAAAGGATCCGGACCGAATCCGCCCTGCGGAGAGCACCCGCCCCCCCTCCCCGCCTCCGTCCCCCCCTCCCCCCTCCCCGCCTCCGTCCCCCCCTCCCCGCCTCCGTCCCCGCCCGGGCTTCCCGGAGGGCGGGGGCGGGGAGATGGGGCGCCTCGCCAGCCGGGGGTGGGGAGCCCCTGCCTCGCCCCCTGAGCGACGCCGGGGCTAATGCTCGCTTCATAGTCGCCTTTATTCGGGAAAAGAAATAAGACTAACGTGCATTAAAAAAAAAAAAAAAAAAAGAAAGGCAGGACCGTGGGGGTCTTCGCAAGGAGGCGCGGCGGGGGCCGGGCCGGCCTGGGGGAGCGCGTCCCCGCCGGCTCCGCAGCCCCGAGCGGTTTGCAACAGATGCACCCGTGGCGCAGCGCGCTGCAGCCCCGCACCCCCAGATCGCGCCTCCGCCCCTCCGACGTGCGCGCGCCGCAGGATAATGCCCTTCCTGCTTTCCAAGAAGGTGGGGAGCCGGACGGGGAGGGGGTACCTGAAGGAGGGGAGGGGGCGGGGCGGGCTGGGAATCCGCGAGCCGGAATCCACCCGGGGCTGGGGGAGCCCGCGCGTCACGTGCTCGGGCCCCGGCTCGGGTTCTCGCATGTTAATGATGCGGGAGTTCCAATCAGAACACGCCGGGGGGGTGGGCCGGGGGAGGCTCCTCTCGGGCAGGAACCACCCTCCTCCGCAGCGGAGGGTGGTCCGCTGTCACCTGACCGCCAGCCGCGCGCGGGCCTCTCGGCCCCCCTCCCACCCTCGCCTCCACCCCCCCGCGAGTCCGGGGGGCGATGGTACTGCCTGCGCGGTTACAAAGTCCCCCGCCCGCGCGGGGCCGGCTCTGTGCAGCTCGCGCCCTGGCCGCGGCCGGGCTGCTGCTGGGGATGCTGCTGCGGGGATGCAGGATGAGGATGCTGAGGATGCTGAGGATGCTGAGGTCGCTCCCGCCTCCTTAGCGCCCCCCTCCTCTGCTTTCCCCTCCTCCCCGGCCAGCCTCTCCATTCTCCTGGTGCCTCCTGCGCGCGCGCCAGCCAGCGGGGAAAGGCTCCTGTGCCGCCGCCGCCCGGGCTGCCCCGCGCCGCCGCCGCCGCCGCCGCCGGGAGGCTCTGCCCTCGCGCCTCGCCGCGCCGCCCGAGCTGCAGGTGAGTGAGTCCCGGGCGGCCGAGGGCCGGCCGGGGGGTCTGCCGCCCGCCTGGGGGAGGGTGGGGCGCGGGCTGCCCCCGGTGCGCCCCACCCCGCCCACGGCTCTCTCTCCAAGGGTTGGGGTGAGCGCAGACCGCCGCAGTGCTAACTTTGGGCACAGTGCGAGTGGGCGGCTGGCTGTCGCTCCCCAGTCCCCGCGCCCTCTCGTCTGGGGGGTCACCCCTATGCTCCTCGGGACAAGCCTCGATGGGGGAGGAGGGCTCGGCCGAGAATGCCCTAGCGAGGGTCCTTGACACCAATTTCTGGGGCTGAGCCCTTTGGGCGTGTTCCTCTACTGCGTGGAATTGAAGTTTCCTCCCAGGGAAAAAAGAGGGGGTGGGACCCGATCTCCCCGCATCTTCCCCAGCTCGCCAGGTCTTCGAAGCCTCGGGATCTATCGTGTTTCTCCGAGACTGTGTGGGTGCCGGTGTGAGTCCTTGGCAGGGGGGTGGGGTGGAGGTACCCCCCCCCACCTCTTACAAGCCATCATCTTTAGTCCTGGGGAGAGAGATTGCCCTGATGACGGACGGGTCGCAGAGCCCCCTCCTCCCCTCCCCTCCCCTCCCTGCCCTGCCCTCCCCAGCAGCAACAGCCTTGGATTCCAGTGGGTCCCTTCGTGGCAGCAGGAATGCAGATAGCTCAGTTAAAAGTATGCAGTCAAACGCACACCCACCCACACACCCATACCCCCCCAGAGAAGCCCCAGAAAATGTCTCCTTCCCCTCGAACTCCTGCTGGACTCATGATGGCAAAGTGCTGAATCATAGAAAGACCCAGCAGGATCATCTTGCTTATTTATTTGGAAAGTTTGACATGGTAGAAAAATACCCATTTTTTTGGCATAACGTTTTGAAAAGTGAAATTTAGGCTTGGGTTTCAAAAAATGATCTCCAGATTGTGCCTTTTTTTTTTTTTTTTTTTTTGTATGGATTGGATCTGCTTTCTCACTTTTTTTTTTTTGCATGTTAAGTTGTTTTTGTCTGTTTTCTCCTACTGCCCTCCCCCCACCCCAACCCCCAAAACTGCACAAGACATACATTTTCATAGGGTGTGTGCGTGTGTGTGTCCAGGAGTGTAAGCTGAATGGAGAAAGGTGTCCTGAAAAATAGAGACTCTCTTCTTTGAGTGAGTCCCAGGGAAAGCCAATTTGATTTGTCATATGCTACAGAAGGCTATGGCAAGCTGATAAAATGCAGACTGAGGAGAAAAAGAAGCAGGAATTGTCAATAGAGGAAGAAATCAGACCTAATGCAATTGCTCTCCGAGTGAAAGAACGGCATGCTTAGTAATTCCCCAGTTAAGCTCGAGACCTCTCTGGTCAAGGGGATTTTTGATTTGGGGCTATTTCTGATGGGCTATTCTAGTAGCCTCTTCAACTCACAACCTTGCAGTTGGCTGATAAAATGAAAAAGATGATAAAAAGGAATTTATAAGAGAGGCAGGATTAGCAAAAAATGGGTGTGACAGAAGCTGGCTTCTTGTCCTGGTCTGCTCTCAGCTCAGTTGTCCTGGCTGAACTGATATGCAGTCTAATTGACCTAACAGAAGACCGGCATGGCTTGGCTGGAGAACCCTTATCTACAGGTACAGAGAGGACTGGATGCCCCCCAAAAAGCTAGATTTTTGCTTTCCCAAGGACGATGTGTTTTCATCTTCCCTCCCCCCAATGGTTTCCACCAAACATATGAACATGTCACCTTCAGCTAGGTACCTCTCATCATATATGCACACTCACAGGATTTGGCTCCCCACAAAGATTTTAATTTATCTTCTAAAATTAGAAGCAGTGCCTTTGGAAAAGCCGAATGATTTCAAAGGTATTTAGAAGGGAAAATGGAGGAAAGAAATCTGGGTTGATAATTGAGTTTTGCTGCTTGCGGCTGAAGTTCAGATGGCCCCACCCTGTTGCCTTACATCTGCATGGAAGACAGAAGGAAAAGGAGAGAGGAATTAGGCATTTGCAGTGGTGCAGTGGGATGCTTAGGTATCCTATATATTTAAAGAATGACTAACACTTTTGAGAATAACCATGTTGAGCAACAAGGGTTCTCAATCTGCTGGTAGCCCTTTGGAGGGACAACATGGTATAGCTAGCCCACAGTAAAATAGCCATTTCACTTTCTGGAATTAATTTAGATAGGGGAAAATCACATGGAGTCTGTTTCATTCAAGTTTAGATGTTGCTGCTGGAACATTTGAAGGACAAATAGTTAAGGGAAACTTCTTATAGTGGGTATCCACAGTTTGAATTAAAAACAAAAACAAAAACAAATTTCTTCCTTGTTTTAGGACCGACTTTTAAAAAGGAAATATTAACATGGCTGGATGTTGTCAGTGTTAAAAGAAATACATGTTAGCAATGGATCACCAGTAGAACGATGTTCTTTTTCTCCATCTTTTCCTCTTGGAGTCATATCAGAGCCACCAGATAAATCCCGAGTTATTAATGCCTGCAGGACTGCCATCATAGCATGGTTGTGTAGGAATGAGACCTTACTTTGAGAGGAAAGGGGATTTTTTTTCCAGCTGTCCTAAAGAAAAGGAAAATAGACATCAGTCAAGATATTCTGCTTATTACCAATCCTTTTTGATTAAACACAATACCATCAGTCTTTCTGATCTAATTCTAGGATGCCTTTTATTAATTCAAAAAGCCAGCTTACAAATTTTTGCCCTTCCTTTTAAAAAAAGTTTTTTTTTAAAAAAATTGTGTTCCTTTCACAACATCTCTTATATAAATTAATAAACGTGAGAATGATGCTCAGTTTATGCCATACCAGTAGGGTGGAATTTCTCTCGACAATTGCTCATATCATCTCTTGGTTAAAATGGCAAGCCCTGTCTGCCTTTCCCTTGCTTATGCTACCCTATTTAAAGTATTTTTAATTACCTCCCTCTCCCCTCCTACGGCCCTCAACTCTGAAAAGATCTTGGAATTCTCTAAAGCAATAAGCAATGAAAAGCAAAGCCTCAGCGAGCAGTTATTCGGCAAACTGTATCCCATCTCTGGCTGGCTGGTCGTGGTCCATGCTGCCGAGGAGTTCCATGCCATCCACACTCAGATGGCTGCCTTGGGGAGGCTCATTTCCGAAGCCTCCGCTCCCCCCCTTTTGTGGGCACGATTTTTCTGTTTAACCAGCTTTGTCTGCTTGCACAGTAATGTTTGGGAAGGAAGGTTCCAGAGCTGATGCAGCCCCTCAAGGCCTGGGGTAAACAGGCATGCAGTCCTGCATGCTGGGACATTCCAGAACACCCACCTCGGATGAAAGAAGTGAATGGTCAGGATGAATAAACAATCAGGCTGCTTTTAGCCAAAAGCGGTAGAGCTCAAAAAAATTTTTTTCTTTTAATTAAAATTGGAGATGATGTGAATTCATAGCCTTAACTGGAGCTTAAAAAAAAAAATAATAATGATGATGCTGCAGAGGGATCTGGACAGAATGGGCGGAGGCTGCCTTGTTCTCCTTAGGTCAGTCTCCAAGGACACACCTTTTGCACACATACAGGCAGGTCAGGTTTTACGCATTTTCCAAGAAAACTTTGCTCAGCAGCACATAAGGGGCTAGTGCAGTAGAGTTAGGTTTCAGTATCCTAGAAGGCACACAATTTTAGTTATTTTTTCCTTTCCTGCCCTTTTGAAGGACTATCTTATGAAAATTTACTGGTTTTTTTCTTTAATTAAATGGGATAAAGTATCTCAAAAACCACTCACATTGGTAAATACCTCTTATTGCCTCCTATATATGTGTGTGTGTGTGTGTGTGTGTGTGTGTGTATATATATATATATATATATATATATATATATGCTTAGATGGAAATAACATTTTTAATTAAGAAATTGCAAAGCTTCATTTCAGGAAAGGCTTAAAAAAGATTTTTAAAAAATAAAACTTCTTTTACCATCCTTACCCCACCCCAACACCATGAAAAATGTGGTTTTCAGAAATCCACAGGCTCTCGGCTCTTCAGAGGAGGCAGACCCAAAGCCTGTCAGGAATAGGAAATGCTGAAGGAAAACTATCTCTTTGTCCTGACAGCTGCTTTTGAGTAGGTTTCGTGTCTACCTTATTACAGTGGTCCTACAGGCGAAAAAAGAAAAACAAAGAAATAGTGTACTTCAGCGCAAATTTAATATTACTGTTTTCAGAATGATGTTAAGTCATTTTTCTGCAATTACCTTGTGTGTTGATCACAGTGGACTCTTGGCCAAATGATTCGTGATCATACTTGGTTCTTTTGGGGACTTAAGAATGAAAATAGCCAAGCTGCTAATGCTCTCAAACCTTTGGTTCTTACAGATGTGGCCTTAGGCATGGCGATGGTAGCAGCGGATTTACCCAAACTCCGTGCACTAAGTAAGTACCACCATTATTAAATATGCCTTCCTGCTCTGTTCCTCTTCTTGGGGCTCTTGGGAGATAATAGTTGGACAAACAAAACAGGACCCAGTTGAGATATGATGAATCAGGGACGAACGCACACACACGGATTTAGTTAGGTTCGCCATTCTGTTTTAAAACCGTGGGACCAGTAGGATGGTTAGAAAGATAATAGAAGGAATGGTTTGGCGCCAGACTGACTGACATATATCTCCGGTGACCAGGTACCCTTGCCTCTTTCACCTCTGCATTTCACAAGAAGTATTGATTATCTCCAAGATGGGAGAAGTAACATATTGCGGAGGTCTTCCTCTCTGTGATAATGCACCATGACTAGCTAATGCTTGTGTCTCCATCCCATCCAAAGCTCATGGACTACATTCTGAGTTCACCTAGGGCAAGAGCTTCTCTCTTAGTCTCAGAACCTGCTTCTTGACAACAACTTGCCCTAGCAAATTCCAGATATAGGAAAAGAGGCCATTATCGGTGCATTAGCAGGAGTGGTTCATGGGACTGCATTTTAGGGGTTTCCCAGTCCCTGCAACCAGCATCTTTTTATAACCTAAGTGCTTCCTTCTCTCTATTGCCCTTTTAGCAAAGAACAGTCCATTCTCCAAGAGCGAGCCTTTGTGCAAATTTAGAACCTCTCCCTGCTGTTCAGGGATTTCAACCTGTAATTTACAAGAATTTTCTAAAATTCTCCGGCATTCAAGAAGTGGCCAAGTCCTAGAAAATAAATCTCAGCTCGAAAAACATTCCTTTCCCCATCTTCCAGCATCCTGGGCTTCTGTTTCCCCACTTGCTTGCCACCTGCACCCTCTTCTCCCCCAAACACTACTCTTTCACGTGGACCCTTCAACACGATCTTGTCTCTGTGCCCCCTTCACTGCTGGAGCCGCTAATAATCTTTTGACACACGTATATATTGATCGCTCTGATTCTTGTTTTTAACTTGGCCGGATTACATGATGGGGTGTCATTTGGGGGAAAAAACATACCATGTTTATAATAAATGTTAGGCTTCCCATATTCATGAGGGCAGAGCACAAAGTATCGTGTTTACCGTAGCGTGACCAAGTAAGCATACGCTCGCTATTCTCCAACACATTCATTTGCTTGGCTGTTTAATATCAAAGGTCAGGTTTATAATCTCTAGACGTTGGTGTCTTTTATCCTCTGCGTGGGGATTTATGCATACGGCATAATGTATATAAAATTTCTGAGCCCCGGCTAGCCGGGAAACCATTCCTACCTGAGGAATGCAGAAAAGGCAAACAGATCTGCCCGAGATGGTGTAGATATAAAATCAGCCACTGATTTATGCAGTCCATATTTTTTAAAGTTTTTACCATGTGTGTATGTATCAAGGCATACACTCTGTGTATGCAAATACCGTTTTTAATGTGTGTACAGTATAATGTAGTGTATATTTGGAGAAAAGCCGGTTTTACATATTTTTTAAAAAGCATTTGATCCAGCCACACATGACGGAGAAATAAAACCATTTAAAAAATAGGAATTTTTTTCTTTAAATGAAATTTGTTTACAAATTTTCATCAGTAATTCTCTAAAATAGATTTTCCTGTAAGAGTTAGATTTTTGGTGAGAAGTATTCCTGTGAAGTAAAGCTTCTTAAACATATCTAGCTTTAAATAGTTGATCTAACTGTTATTTCGTGCCCCACACGGTACAAATATGGGGTAGGGGGAGGTTATGTGGTCCTAACATTCAAGTTGGAACACTGGAGATTTTAGGAACTATCGTTTTGCACTGCCAAGGAATATCATAAGGAACAGTACAGTCAGAGGTGGCTGGGTGGGGCATGATGCAGCATTCATCTGAAAGCCTTTTGTCTCATAAAAGTGAATGAACAGGAGGAAGGCCTCTTTCCCAATCAGCATTCCCCTTGCCTTCTTATGCTATAAAACCCAGCCTGGAGAAATGTCTATTCCAGTTTCCATATATCATGCACATTTAGCTTTTTTTTTCTTTTTCTTTTTTCCTTTTCTTTTCTTTCTCCTTTTTCTTTTTTTTTCCCATCTTCCTCTTTTTCTTTTCTTTCTTCCTTTTTTTTTTTTTTTTTTTTTTTTTTTTTTTTTTTTTTTTTTTTTTTTTTTTTTTTTTTTTTTTTTTTTGGTGCATGACTCTGAAGGCTTTATCCATCTGTCTTCCTTAATTCATAGCCAGTAATATGAGTGCTCTGAAAATTGTTATTCATCAATAAGACGTACAATTGACATTACTAAGACTGAAAGAAGTAAATTCAGGAATTGCGGCAAAGTCAGCTCAATTTTTCCCCCCAAATGGCCTTGAAGAATTTTGCTGTTTCCTTTTTTTTAATTTTCCAAAATATAGATCTCTGGTTTCTCCAAGCATTCAGATGGAGAGAGAGAGAGAGAGAGAGAGAGAGAGAGAGAGAGATAAAAGATCAGAGTTTGCCAATGAAAAACACTTCTAGAAAATAAGTGGTAGAGACTCTGAGATAAAAAGGTAGAGAATTTGGGACCTGGAAGAGGAATCTCGGCAGCAGCCATCCTAATCCAGACTCCAAAGGCCCCTTCCTCTTTAACGTGCTATTTTCTTATATTATTTCAAGCTTTTGATGCTCTATGTAAAGGCCCTTCTGTACATTCCCTGGTAAAATTTCACATTCTGGTTTAGATTCAGATGTGGTAAAGGAAACTGGAAACATCTATTTCTGTTCACCAAAAGAAACAGGAAGATGAGCTAGGAGAGGTACCTTAAAATATCGGAACACACATGTGCGTGCTTGCTCACAAACACACAGCTCCATGCAAGAGAAGGTACAGAAAGGGAAAGATGTGCTTGGATGCTAAATCACAGCTGGTGTGGACCTGCCGCAGCAGTGCTAGCTAACTAAGAGCTTTAGGGGGATAGCTTTCTTGTTGTCAGAGTTTTAGAAAGAAGGAAAAATAAGAAAAAGATGGTCTTTGCGACTTGCTCCTTCTCCTGGTTCACTTCATTAGAATGGGAAAGGTAGGAAAAGGAAACTCAGACGCTCAGAGTGGTCAAAGGACAGAAAGGGGAAGACCTTCCTACAAGAGGGTGTAATCTGCAAACACTGGGGCTGCTTCCAGCCTGGGATAGATTTAATTAAGGGACTGAAGGTGGGGGGAGACTAATCTAGGCTAGGAACTGAAACGGCTTCCCGAAGGAGAAATGGATGGGGATGATTTAATGAGATGGCAGCAGAATGTGCTCTTGTTGCAGAGAAATGGGCGGTGGCTTCTGGAAAGATAGGGCAGAGGAAGAATTCAGGGAAAGCTTTCCACTGGGTCAGAACGAGAACCATGTGCAGGTGCGGTGGACTAGGGTTCTCAGACACTTTCCAGGTAGAAATCCAAACCAGATCAGCGTTTTTAATCAAACCATTCTGGGTGGATTTATAACTTTAAAAATCACCCAGCACAAATTGTGAGAAAGCATTGACTTTGCAGCTGTTTCACTGAGATGGGCTGTTAGCGGTGCTTAAACTCTGATTTTATTCGTGCTAAATAAAAAAATAGACAAGGAAATTAATCAAACACCCATTTTTTTTTTTCATTTGCTGCTGCCGCACGGTCAGGAATCAGACTGCCAAATCTCTCTGCTTTGGCTCGCCGTCGTATTTCAGGGTGTGCCTCCATGGTGACATAACTCAGGGCCACTTTCTTCAGGCAGTCGTTCCTGCAACGCCACAATCAAACGAGTAGATCAGGAAGGCGGCGGGTTTAAAGGGAAAGAAAACGACTAAATAGTCTGCATTTGGTTTGATTTCATTTGCCATAAACAGAGGCATCTCAGAGAAGGCAGAAACATAATGGATGCTTTAAGTAGGCAGCAGGGCTGGACTTCGGTGCCCGTGTTTGAATCAAGCTGGCATTTGATTCACCAAAGAAACATAAAGCTTTGTTTCCAGATGTAAAAGAAATCCTTCAGAACTGCTTGTTCAGCACCCCCTCTTTTCTAGGACTTCCATTTTTTCCTAGATTTTGCTTTCTTATCTAATATAACAAAAATATAAAAAAGGGCGCTGTCATGGCCGCCCTACTAGATGAAGGGTCACCTTCTCAGAAGATAAGAGGATTCCCATTTTCCTTTGTGTACTGAGATTTTTAAAAATGCCCAGCGTCAGGGTGGGAGGGGAAGATGGATGATGCCTTTGGAGTGGGTCAGAAGAGGGATTTATATTATTGATTCTAATCGTTAACAATGTCTTATCAAGCCTTTTTTCATACATTACGTCATTTGAATCTTTTCTGACTCTGAAAGGTGGATAGATTAAGTATTGATTAATATCTAAAGCTAGACCCTCCCAGATCTGCATCTGTGAAACCCATTTTGCAGATGAGGAATCCTACCAAGGTGAAGAGAACATATGGTTAGAGTAACTGCCAAGACACGCCAAGCTCTTCCAGGGAGGATGAGGGGGCTACTAAGACCAAAGTCACGAGTCCCGATGAAGTGGATGTGACCGCTGTGATTATTTGAGAACTTGATTTGGAATATTTTAGGGGATAAAAGCATGTTTTTTAAAATAAAATAAGACATTATAATAAATAAAAATTATTGAAATAATTATAATTAATAGAATTAGAATAAAACATTATTTTGATCAATCAATATTCATTTTAAATATCTTATTTTCCCCCAATTACATGTTAAAAACAGTTTTTAACATTTTTTAAAAAATATTTTGAGTTCCAAATTCTATCCCTCCCTCCTTCCCTTTTTTCTACCCTCCATGAGATGGTAAAAATAAATTATAGATTATTCACAAATACTCCTTTATTAATCGTGAAATTAAGTAAAGCATTGGAAGATCCCTTTAAGCCACCGTTTATATATAGCATTTCACTTTACAAATATTACCTCATTGGAGCTTCATAGCAGCTCCCGGAGATAAGTGGTATTATTATCCCCCTCTTGACAGAAGGACGTTCCTAAGTAATTTGACCAAAGTTTCATGCTAAGTTAAGTGATGGAGTCTGGATTTCAGCTGCTCTTCCCGAGTCCAGGCCTGGGGCACGCCGCCACGTTGTTCCATAGAAAGTGTGTTCAAATATACACCGTGGCCGGATTTCCTTTGGGATGGAGCAGCTTCTGCTGTGCCCATTCAGAGATGAGGAAGCTGAGACTCCCCGGTCAGACACCTTGCCCAGCTCCTCCAGCCCCGGAGTACTGGGGCCCGGCAGCTCATAAAAATGCTAGTTCTTACGGTGCTCCTTCCGTCGGTGCTCCTATGAGCCTCATGGTGGGCTGCCCTTTGGGCCCAGTTAGTTTGGGTAGAACGGGGCCGTTTCACAGAATCCCAGCCGACCTCCCTGGTGGAGCTCAGCCTCTACCTGGAGAGGATTCCTTCTGATCAGGGTGAGGGGCTGCTCAGTCCCTGCTTAGAAGCCACAGAGCAGTTATTTGTACAGAGCTTGTTCGCAGTCTCCTCCGTTGGATTATAAGCACTTTGAGGGCAGGGTCTTAGCTTTTCTTTGTATTCCCAGCTCTTAGCTCAGTGCCTGGCATCCAGTAGGTGCTTAATAAGTGCCTGTTCACTGTCTACTTCCTTGGCTAATGAGTGCTGCGTTTAGAATCAGAGAGGACCTGAATTCAAATGTCTCCACTGCCCCTTATTGTCAGCAGGACTGAGGCTTTGAGGGGGTTGCACTGGGTGACCCCCGAGGGCCTGAGCACCGGGTTTGTGGGCTGGGGTCTGAGTGCTTGGAAGGGTGTTCGTCAGGCTGCTTTCTTGCAGACACCGTGCCCAGGGCTTGTTGCAGTGCGATATTTCAGGGACTATGTGTGTTTCATGCATCCTTTGGGGGCTGTTTCTTGCTTTTTTCCCCTTCAAACCTTTAATTCTGTTTGGAAGAAACTGAAGAAAAAGCCACTGCATTAACCCTTAATGTCTAATTTTTCCACAACCTAAAATACACCAGAAATTGTTCGCGTGATGTGGTCAAAAAGATTGGAAGTCAGGCCCCGGGTTCAAATCTTGACTTTGATTTTTAATAACATGTCTTTGGGCAGGTCAGTTAGTGTCTCCAGGGTTCTCTCCGGTGAAATGGGGGCAGAAGGGGGCGTTTTTTATTTTTGTCTAGAAACAGGTCAGCATTGCCCAGTGGGGAGACCGAGCCCCAGCACTGGTTTCTCAGCTTTAGGCCCAGAAGTCCTTTCAGAGACCGCCTGTTTTACAGATGGGGAAACTGAGGCCCAGAGAAGGAAAGGGATTTGCCAAAGCTCGTGATTCTGATGAGCAGCAGAGACAGGCTCAGTCGGGGGGCTTCGATCCAAGGCTCCTGCCAGCTCACTTCCTCAGTTAATGGCTGGCCAGCTCAGCCGTCCGTGTAGTGACAGGTGATCTCATAGGTACCAGGACACTTCTCCATGAGGAGGCTCCCTCTCCTGACCCAGACGGGCCTTTGGTTGCTCAGGTGCTCCCTGGGTCGCTGAGAAATGGAGTGACTCACGCCGCTCTCACAGCCTGTGGGGGGGGGACCCAGATTTCCTGATCCCCCCAAGTCCCGCTGTCTCCATAACAGCCCAGACATTCCCAGGGCCTTCATCACAGCCGGGGCTTTGGCCCATCCCCTCACTGTCCCAGAATAGCCCGGGCCATCCCAAAGGTGTTCATTTAGAGCGCAGCAGCTTAGTGGGACGTGGCCCCGACTGTGAGCCTCAGGAAAGCACCGCTTTGTGCAGGGGCCCGCAGGAGGGGGCCAGGAGGAGTGGGACCCTGCCTGGCGGAGGTCCCGTCCCGTCCAGGAGAGACCACTGGGCCAGTAAGGAGTGTAAGTACACAAGGGAGTGCTACCCCCTGCCCGGCCCCACCTCCTGTCCTTTAGCGGCTTCCACCATCCCTGAGCAGCCTTGAGATTCCTAAATCTCCCCATTTCCAGCAGACTTGCGGTTCACAAGGCGTCCCCCAGATTACAGGGGGCACGCTGCCCACGGTCACGCTGTGGGCCCAAGCCAGGCCATCTGGTTTTAGGTGCCGTGTCCTTCAGGATGCCCCCGGTGTCCCCTGGCTCAGAGGGGCCCGAGCGGTCCCCACAAAGCCCCCGCCCTTGCAAGCTTTCCCCACACTTGGCCAGTCCGTGGCTCCCTAAATACGAGGGGCTTACAAGAAGTAAAGGAGCAGGGATAGGGGTGACCATTGCCCACGGCGGCTTCTGGCCCCCTTGTCCTAGTTCCTCAGTCACCCACGGCTCTAAGTCTGAGGCCCCCCGGGGGGAGTCAGAAGAGCCGGCCTGACCTCCCAGGGGTCGCGCCAGGAGGACACCCAGAGCTCCTGGGCTGCTCCAGGCTCTCCTTGGCCACTGGTCGCTCTCTCTCTGGAGAGAAGGAATGGGCTCCAGGGCATCAGGCCCCCCGGGGGCAAGCTGGCTGACCGCCATTCTGCCCTCGGAGGGTTCTGGAGACCGCTGGATGGGCCCTCCCTCCTCGGAGCCCTGCTTGGGGCGCCCTAGAGCTCCTTCACAAGCAGAATAGGGATGCGAAATGCTGTTATTAGTTACTGATGGCGTGACGAAGCCGCCGCTGTGCTAAACTTGGAGTCAGGGAGAACCGGGCTTCCGTTCTGGCACTGACATGGTCTGCTTGAGTAGCCCTAGCAAACCTCAGTTTCCTCATCTGCAAAATGGGGATAGTGTATTATTTTGTTATGGTTATTATGGCGTGAGACAGCACTCGAGATGCAGCCAGTAACCTTCCTGAAGAGGGAGACAGAAAAGGAGGCTTCCAACAGACATTCTCATTTGGGTGGAGCCCAGGATAGAGGAGATGGGAAAATCATAGATTAGGAGTCAGGATACAGAGGAAATAAGCATTTATGTAGCGCCTACTGTGTGCTTTTTTTCCATGAGTGTGACAACAGTTACTTCTCAGGCTTTGAGGCCTTCTATCGAGGGACCTTCATAGTTACCTTTTTCTGCTTATTCATTCCTCTCAGTTTTGTCTGCCACCCACCCACACAACCAAGTGGTACAGTGGTTAGAGCTGAAAAAATCTGAGTTCAGATCCAGCCCCAGATACAGACTAGCTGTGGGACCCTCATCAAGTAACTTTGCCTCTGTCTGCCTCAGTTTCCTCATCTATAAAATGGGGATAATATTAGCTCCCAGGAAGGTCGGGAGGATCAAACAAGATAATATTTGTCAGGTACTTAGCACAGTGCCCGGCACAGAACCAAGTGCTACAGAAAGGCTAGCTATAGTTATGATGAAACAAGAGATTTCTAAAGCGCTTAGCACAGCATCTGGTGTGTAATAAGCGCTATGTAAACGTCAGCCAGCATTATTATTATTAAATGAGGTGATATTAGTAAAGTGCCTTGCAAATAGTAGGGGTTTAATATATGCTTACTCCCTTCCCTCCCCCACTTTTAGTCCGTGTCTTGGCCCAAGCGTAAAAGTTCAGAGGCCCCTTAGAGTCTCCATAGTGCACACCCTGTCGGGAATGGGCGCCTTCCTCCTCTGCCTCTTAGGACCCCCAGCTTTTTTTCCAAGCCCGGTCCAGGTGTTTTATCTTCCCTGATTTACTCATGTTCACACTTTCTCGAAATGACTTTTCCTTAATTGTGTCCCTATTGTAGCCCCCACAATAACATGTAACATGTAATACATGTTATGTAACATATAAACTCCCCGAGGAGAGAGATGGCCCAGCTGCTGCATGAAGTGGGATAGAGATCGTGGAAGGAGAACTGAGTAAGGGCTTAGAAAATCTGGGCCGAAATCCTACGTCAGCCTGGGTACTTAACCCTCCGTAATTGTTCTTAGCTCTTTTTTAGAGGCAAGGAAACTAAAATGTGCCCTCTCTGCCCCATATTCACGGGGATCCAATGAGGAAAAGGATGAGAAAGCGTTAGTTAAAGGGGAGCTCCTGGGAGTGAGCGGGACTCTGGTCCTCGGTGCCCATCATGGAGTGCGAGAGGACCTGGGCCCTTGGGGAGGTGGGCCAGCGGGGCCAGACTGGGAGATTTGGAGGCAGGGCCCAGTGCCAAGCGGGACTGTGAGCCTCTGATCTGCCCGAGGGAGAAGGGCTCAGCAGCAACCAGGCTGTCCGGAGGCGGGTCTTGCCCTCTCAGGGTACATCTGTGGGAGCCAGAGAGGGTTTTCAGAACATTGATCTTGAGCCATTCTCAGAGATCATCAGTCGTCCGAGGGAGGACCAGCAGAGTCTGTCTGAAGCAATAAATAAGAAACAAGTTTTGTATCTTCACTTATTAGCCTTATTTACTCTTCTTGAAAGCAGGGGTCCTCGTTGCTTTTAAAACCGCCATCTAATTTAGGTTTAAATCCGTTTGCTCACCCACGTCCCTCCTCCACTGTTCATACCCACTTCTGTTTTTCTGTATTAGTGAGTTTTTATTATGTATTTCACATTTATAAAGTGTTTATCTTAGAGTTTCTCCCTCAGTCCCACATTTGCTTGTATTTATAGATCCATAAAGTCCTCAGAAGCTGAAAAAGAAGAAAAAATGATGGGGAAGAGAGGAGGGACTGACATTTTTTATTGCTACAGTGGAAAGAACACTAGCTCTAGATTCAGAGGGCCTGGGTTCCAATCCTTCTGATATTTGCTGCATGTATGATCTTAGACACATTACTTCATTTTCCTGGCCTCAGTTTCCTGACCTGTAAAATGGGGACTTGGATAAGTTGATTGACGTCCCTTCCTGCTTTAAACCAAGAAAACCAATGAACCTCTGGAGCGTTGTATGTAGTAGGTGCCCAATTCATGTTGACTGAATTTCATTAAATAATTTTGTGAAATAAGGGAGCATTATTCCCATTTTGTGGGTGAAGAAACTGAGACTCAGGACTTGTCTTGTCCCAGATATGCAGCTGATAAATGATCCCTGCTGGGAGTCAGGCTGTTTCGGCTTAGGTCCTAACTCCTAACTTGGAGCTGGTGAACTTCTTTTTTACAAATCAGTAATAGCTGAATTCCATCCTCATGACTGCCTCCTGTGGCCCTGAGTGTCTTATTCAGCCTGGTTCTGAGAGGGGCCCTGGGGACTTCCCAAGTCCAGCTCCCCAGGCTGGAGGAGCAGCCTCACTGCGTGGAGAGGGAGGAGCTCAGGAGGAAACAGCCCCCTCAGTTAGGAGGAAACAGCCCCTCAGTCAAGCGGAAACAGCCCCTCAGTCAGGAGGAAACAGCCCCTCAGTCAGGAGGAAACAGCCCCCTCAGTTAGGAGGAAACAGCCCCTCAGTCAGGAGGGAAACGCCCGCCTCAGTTGGAGGACAGCCCTCAGTCAGGAGGAAACAGCCTTCAGTCAGGAGAAGTCCACCTCAGCTGACGCCCCTCAATCAGGAGGAAACAGCCCTCAGTTCAGGAGGGCAGGCTTCCCTCAGCTCAGGAGGAGAGCAGCCTCCTCAGTCAGGGAGGAGAGCCCCTCAGCTGAGGAAACAGCCCCTCAGTCAGGAGAAAGCAGCCCCTCAGCTGAGGAAACAGCCCCTCAATCAGGAGGAAACAGCCCCTCAGTCAGGAGAAAGCAGCCCCTCAGTCAGGAGGAAACAGCCCCTCAGTCAGGAGGAAGCAGCCCCTCAGCTGAGGAAACAGCCCCTCAATCAGGAGGAAACAGCCCCTCAGTCAGGAGAAAGCAGCCCCTCAGTCAGGAGGAAACAACCCTCAGTCAGGAGGAAACAACCCCCTTAGTCAGGAGGAAACAAGCTCTATTGGAGGTCCGGCAGGAATTATCTCAGGTTACATCCTCAAGTCAGAGAGCAGCCCTCCTGGGACGCCCATCGGCGGAATCATCCCTCATCTGACCAGGAGACTCTCAGAGACAGGCTTGTGCACATCCAGCACCACACTCACGATGTGCCTCACATCACTTGTATGCACACATACGTTCTCAGCACAGACACACACCTCATACCTCATGAGATCCCCTTCTTCCTCCTCCTTTCCTGTTCTTCCCTTGCACTTTACTCCTTTCCTTGGCTTTCCTTCCTTTCTTCACTCTTCCTTTCTTCCCTTCGACTTTCCTCCTGTTCGCTTTTTCCCTTCCCTTCTCCTCCTTCCTTGCTTTCCTTCTTCCTCTTTCCTTTCCTCCTTCCCTTCTCCCCTTTCTTTTTCCCCTTCCTTTCTCACTCCTTTCCTTCCCCTTCCCTTTCCTCCTCCCTTTCCTCCTTCCTTTTCTCTCCCTTCCTTTCTTCCCCCTTCCCTTTCCTCCTCCCTTTCCTTCCTTTCCTTCCCTTTCTTCCTCTTTCCTTTCTTCCTTCTTCCTCCTCCCTTTCCTTTCTTTCCCTTCCTTTCCTCCTTCCTTTCCTTTCTTTCCCCTTCCCTTTCCTCCTTCCTTTCCTTTCTTTCCCCTTCCCTTTCCTCCTCCCTTTCCTTTCTTTCCTTCCCTTTCTTCCTCTCTCCTTTCCTTCTTCCCTTTTCTCCTCCCTTTCCTTTCTTCCCCTTCCCTTTCCTCCTCCTTTCCTTTCTTTCCCCTTCCCTTTCCTCCTCCCTTTCCTTTCTTCCCCTTCCCTTTCCTCCTCCCTTTCCTTTCTTCCCCTTCCCTTTCCTTCTCCCTTTTCTTTTTTCCCCCTTCCCTTTTCTCCTCCCTTTCCTTTCTTCCCCTTCCCTTTCCTCCTCCCTTTCCTTTTTTCCCCTTCCCTTTCTCCTCCTTTCCTTCCCCTTCCCTTTCCTCCTCCCTTTCCTTTCTTTCCCCTTCCCTTTCCTCCTTCCTTTCCTTTCTTCCCCTTCCCTTTCCTCCTCCCTTTCCTTTCTTTCCCCTTCCCTTTCCTCCTTCCTTTCCTTTCTTTCCCCTTCCCTTTCCTCCTTCCTTTCCTTTCTTTCCCCTTCCCTTTCCTCCTCCCTTTCCTTTCTTTCCTTCCCTTTCTTCCTCTCTCCTTTCTTTCCCTTCCCTTTCCTCCTCCCTTTCCTTTCTTTCCCTTCCCTTCCTCCTTCCTTTCCTTTCTTTCCCCTTCCCTTTCCTCCTCCCTTTCCTTTCTTTCCTTCCCTTTTCCTTTCCTTCCCCTTCCCTTTCCTTCTCCCTTTTCTTTCTTCCCCCTTCCCTTTTCTCCTCCCTTTCCTTTCTTCCCCTTCCCTTTCCTCCCATTCTTTTCTTTCCCCTTCCCTTTCCTCCTTCCTTTCCTTTCTTTCCCCTTCCCTGTCCTCCTCCCTTTCCTTTCTTTCCCCTTCCCTTTCCTCCTCCTTTCCTTTCTTCCCCTTCCCTTTCCTCCTCCCTTTCCTTTCTTCCCCCTTCCCTTTCCTCCTCCCTTTCCTTTCTTCCCCTTCCCTTTCCTCCTCCCTTTCCTTTCTTTCCCTTCCCCTTCCTTTCCTTGCCCTGTTCTCTTCTCCCTTCCCTTTCTTCCTTCCTTTCCCTTCCTCATCCTTGATCCTGCCCTTTGAGAGGCCATGAGAGAAACACCAGGGGGCAGGAGCCAGGCTATCTTAGGTCGGTGCTGACTCTGTCCCCAGCCCAGAGGGCAGCAGGTGCCCCAGGAGGCCATTCATAGGTGCTGATGACATTGAACTGCCTCCTCCTGGTGCCCGGAGCCCCTCTGTCCCTCTGCCCCCCAGAGCCCGCCCTCCCTGCCTCTTCACCTGCCCTTCCTGGTGTCCGGGGCCCACCCCCCACCCCTACTGCTTGTGTGACCTCGGGCAAGTCTGAACCTCAAAGACTTCCTTTGCTCATCTGTGAAATGGGGCAGCAGGACCCCTGACCCCTGAAGCCTCTTCTGTCCTGGATCTAAGGTCCTCTGAGGAAGTCACTGAAGTCTCTGGGCCTCAGTTTGCTTGTCTGTAAAACAGGGCAGGTTTGGACCAGCAGACAGCCTGCTCTCAGTTAGTGACCCGTAGATTCTTTGGCAGATGCAAAGTCACACAGTTAAGAAACAAGAAGTCCTCACATGCTGTGCCTTTGGCGCTTTCACAGAGTACATTTTGTCTCTCCCCCGCCCCCCACCCGGTGCTTTCTGGACAGCCACTCAATAGTGTCGGCCATGAATGATTGTCCCCATTTTATAGACAGAAACTGAGGTTCTGGGAATGACTTAGCTGCAGTCCCACGCTCAGATGTTTTGGAGGCGGGAGGCAGGGCCTTCTCCTGACAGTGCCAGATCCCCCCCCGCTCTATCCCTCTTTGGGAGAGCTTGGCAGCCCCACCCCCGTCCGCTGGAGTGCCCGAAGCTTGGCCAGGATCATTTGGGACCACGCGCCTGCTTTCCCTGTGGTAAGACAGAGCTTTTTTAGGGGCCCCATTAATGGTAAGGATCATCCCATGAGTTACATTGTCCAGAGTCATCAGGTCCTCAGGAGGGCAGCTGGTCGGCCTCCCGGAGAATGTTCTCTGCAATCATCGGCATTTGGGGGTCTTCTGGCCTGTCTGAAAGGGAAGCCCACTTGTCCCCGTGCATTCTGGCTTCTCCAGAGTAAGGAGGCCCATTTTTCTCAGGCCCAAGGAGTGTAGGGGCTGAGGAGTTTGTCAGTGGGGCTCCCCTGCAACTCTTAGAGAGCAGCCAGGGGCCTGCTGGTCCTTCACGGCCACAACCCAGGTTGTGGGAGCCCTCCTAGACATCCCGCAGACATGGAAGGCAGACCATCTCCCCAACCCCCCCTTTACAGATGAGAAAACTGAGGCTCCACACAACTCAGTGATCTTCCAGAGTCACAGAGGACGTCCTGTATTCCTCCTTTGTCTCCTCCACAAAACCCCTGACAAACAGCCAGCTCCTGCTGGAGGACCTCGGCACCCCAACGCGGCTGTCCTGCTTTGGGGGTGGCTCTGATGGGTCCAAGGTTACCTCAGTCTCCTCTCAGTAGCCCCCACTATCCCTTGATCCTGAATCTGTCCCCCGAGGTCAAGGAAAATTAGTCTGCCCTGCCCCCCCCCCCCAGAAAGGAAGGCTGTGTCATGTCCTCCCTGAACTCTGGGTTTTTCCTCTTAATTCGATCTTTAGGCAGAAACAGGCGCTTGGGAATGGCCACATCCCGGGGACCCCTGGTTTTTTGGCACAGGCGTGCATCTCCTGACATTTTCCCAAGGTCCTCCTTGTTTACAGGAGGTGACCCAGGACTCTGGAAGCCTGTAGAGGGGCGGGAGCTGGTGTCAACCGTGAATCTGGTGTTGTCCCGGCACCGGCCTGGCTAAGCATGGAGGGACAAGCTCACACGGCAGTCAGAATCCCAGGGAGGCAGTCAGGACCCTCGTGGCGAGCAGAGTCACTCTCACGGCAGGACCGGAGAGAATGCCCAGTAGCTCAGTCTCGTCCTAAAGCAGAAGCAGAGACCCCCAGACTCAGCCTGGCTCAGGGCAGAGGCTCTGGGCAAACCCTCATCGACGGCCACATCATAATTCAAGGGCTCCTTTGCATAGTATTGTGGTCTCTTAGGGTCTTCTCAAAGTGAAGGCTCTTTTTCCTCTAAAAGGAGGCCCCCTAAAACAAACATATGATATTGGGGATCCCGGCTGCCCCAAGCCTTCATTCTAGGAAGCCAAGGACCATATGGGAAACATTCATATAAACATTTCATTGCTCGTCATCTTTGTGCAAGCGAGGAGGGCGGTATAATAAAACATATCTCCATGGTGTCAGGATTCAGAAGGGCCCAAGTTCAAATCCATCCTCAGACACTTACTAACTATGGGATCCAGATTAAGTCATTCAGCCTCAGTCTGCTCCAGTTTCATCTTCTGGGGATGATAGTAACAGCATCTCCCTCCCAGGTTTGTTGTAAGGATTAAATTGAAATAGATTTTAATATTTATTAAGTGCTTTGCAAACCTCGGTGTACTTTATAAATGTTAGTTATTATTAATAGTTGGCCACTAGAATTGCCAATCACAGGGAACTGCCATCTCGTTTCTGGTGGGTCAGGAAAGATTTTCTGGTGGAGATGGTCTTTCTAGGGCCTATAACCCAGCAAAGCGATTCAGAAAAAGATTGGCGGCCAGAACGGGCTCTGCAGACTTTATCAAGAAGGGGCTGAGGGCCGGAGAAAGGCAGAGATAAGGAAGGGTAATTGCCGGCTGCTGCTCAGGGACGGTAGAGAATCTTGGCCAGAGCGAGGTTTCTGCCTCACTCAGGAAATGTGGCAAACTATGGCTTTGAGAAATGGGGGAGAGGGGTGATGTGTCACTATGTTGGGAGAGAATCTGTCAGGGATATCAAAGAAGGGAAGTAGAGAGTGATGGGAGCTGCTCCCACAGGAGGGAGAAAAAGTAGGAGCCAGCCTAGAATACTTGTCAGAGAACCCTTCTGGTTCTCTGTGGTGTCCCCCACTCATGTTCAGGGGGTGACACAGCTTTGTCCCCCAGAATGGTCAGTGTCTTGCTGCTCACTTCTGGAACTGTCTTCTGCTATGGCTTCTCCTTTAAAATCCTACCCCTGCCACACATGGGACCTGCTTCATTTTAGGAAGTTGTATTGCTCTTTTGTGAGATGCTGGGCCAGTACTACTGTTGCTTGTATTATGAGTCTCACAAGGTTGTTGTGAGGTGAGTCTTAGCAGTATCGCATCTTCAGGACTCCCTTAATTAGCCCACCATGCACTTCGTACTTAGTTAAACTGATGAGAAAGCTTAAGTGATGCCTCTCGTGGGGTCTGGAGGATCCACACCATTGACCAGAAGAGGTTGGGCTGATGGTTGCCACAGCTCATATTCCATCCCTCAGCCTCAAGGGCCATTTCCCCACTAAGCCCCTCATTCATCTTGCTCCTCTCCACTCCCCCGACTCCTGCAGACAGAGTATGCTTGCTCCCCTTTTTTGTTATAGCTGGAGACAGGAAGCAGAGAGGTCTGGAAACATTACAGCTCTAGAGAAATGGGGCAGGGGGAGGGAGAGGAGTAAGAAGGACACTGATTATAAAGGAAGCTCATCCTCCATCCAAGACAGTCATCTCTCAGAAGCCCCTCACATTGCACAGCTTTGTAGGCCTGCCCCACGTTCCTCACTGACCACAGAGGATCACGTTCCCAAAGAGTCCATATCGAGGTTTGTCAGAAGTCTGGATTCTGGGCTTTGGCAGTCTCTCTGCCCCTCACTCCTCTTACCCCTCACTCACCTCTTACACACCCCCAAACCTTGGGTGGACATGTTTCTTTTGGAGAAACAGAAGGCTTTCTACTCTAAGGAAATTAAGGAAGGAGGAAATGAGATAATTCTGTGAAAATCACAGCTGAGGAAGTTGGAGGTCATCTGGAGGAAGGGGTGATGAGGGTTACAGGTGAGTCACACCCAGTTCTTCAGGATGCAAGAGTCAGCAGGCATACACTTTCAGGCCTGGTCCAAACATCTCATTACAGAGAAGGAGACTCACAAAGGTTAAAGGACACATTTACTTAGTGAGCACTGAGATGAGAATCAATGTGTCCAGTTTGGCCTTATTCCTGCTTCAGTGCTCAAGTAACATCAGATCAGGTAGCCTGTGAGCCACTGTTAAACACCTGCTGTATGACTGAGTCTCAGGCTCCTCCACTGTAAAGGCAGCGAGGTGGTGCCGTGGTGCCTGGTGCACAGAGCACTGGGCTTTATTTGGAACTCAACTTCCTAAGTTCAGAGTCAGCCTCAGACACTTCCTAGCTTCACCCTGTTTGACTAAGTGTTTTCCTCTATAAAATGAGCTGGAAAAGGAAATGGCAAACTAGCCTCTCGAGTACCTCTGCCCTTCCCCAAAAAAAGAACCCAAATGGGGTCATGAAGAGTCTGACATTATTGAAATGACTCAACAAAAATGGTGGGACTCAATGACATCTAAAGCTTGTTCCACTTCTAAATCTATGACTCTGTGGTCCATGGATGATTTATGGGATGCACAGAGCACGGACTAGAGCTAGCGGGGGTTTTCTGCAACACATTGTCCAGCCCTTCCAGTGACGGCCACTCTGAGTCTGAAATTATCATCAGCCTCTTACTTTGGGAGGACTGGCCATCTCTGCCCACGGGATTGCCAAGACCAAGAGAACTCATGAGTTCTGACGTTGGTGCTTACAGTAAGGGTAAGGAACTATGGAAGGCATTGTCCCCTGCCTCGGTGCCAGCCGGCATTCATCAGGCACCACCTCCGTACCAGGCACTGGGAATACAAGAGCCCTGCCTTCAAGAAACTTGCTTTCAGTTACAGAAGAAAATAGATGCATCTGCAAGTAGGACATTGATGTACATTGAACACCACTCAGTGATGGTGAAGAAGGCTCTACCAGCCGGGGAAATGATCATGGGCGGTGGCCCCTTGGCTGGTCCCTGAGGGGAGCCGGAGATGAAAAGAGGGAAAGGTGAAGTGAGGAGGGGACAGTCCTTTGGAGAGAGATAGGATATTACCTGGGAGGTCTAGGACAGTGGGGCTGCCCCTTCTCAACTCCATGATCTGCACCCCCCCCCCTTCACCTCGAACAATCAACTCTTGGCTTCCTTCAAGGTGCCGCTCAGGGGCCAGAAAACACTTCTTTGTTCTCATGGTTGTCCATGTTCTCACCTGGCTTAAATTATATTACATTTATTTCTATATTTAAAGGTTTCATCCACCCTGTAGCATATAAGAACCTGAAGGGGTGGGGTTCTGCTTTCATATTTTGCTTAATATGGAGCGAGCAACTAATGAACGCTCATCATTTGAGTAAAATGAGACCCCAGAGAAATTCCCCCAGGTAGTAAGAGACTGACAGAGCCCGCCGTGCAAGACCCCGAGGCCGGGGTCTTCCCACTCTCTGGACTGGGCTTTCCCACCCTGTGAGAAGGCATGCAGGGGTTCTGAATTGCAGCAGGGCAGGGGGCGAGGACCCTCATTGGCAAGCTCCAGAACCATGGGGCTCTCTCTGTCTGATTGTTCCGTGAGAAAATAGCCTGAGAAGGGTTTGAATGAGTGACATCCTGATAAATGTAAGCAGGGATAGTTTGGTCCACAGCCCAGAAGGCACTGGGTTCCCGGTGGGCCACGCATGGCCAATGGCATCTCGGCCGTTACAGTGTTCCTATTATAGCTATTACTTTTTGTCCCCTTCTTGAGTGACCGTAACGGGCACTTCCCGGGCCCGACTCCATCATGCCTAATGTGCTTGGACAATAGCACCAGGGCCAGACAGATCCTGAAAAATCACAAGAAACGACTGACACGATGGCCAAAGGAGAGAACATAATTTAATGAAGCTACAAATTGGGGAAAATACGGGGCCCCGCCATGCCGGCCGGAGCCAGCTAGCCTCCTACTGGCTCTGTTCTTGATCTGTTCCGGTGACAAGTAGCAGAGGGTGAGGGGCAGAGGCCTCCCTGGAGTGTGGCCTCCGAGGGCAGAAGGCCTGCTGGCCTGGATGGTGCTGGTAGCACATGCTAAATTCTCTGCATTGGTGCGCAGCCCCAGCCAAGCCACTCTAGTTATGCCTCTGGCACTTAAGGCGTCCCATGGTGCGTTTTTGAAATCTAACTTGTATTTTATCTAATTACCACTACTACTAATAGCTAGCAATTTATACACTACTTTAATGTTTGCATTTTACCAATATTCTCTCCTTTGATTCTTGCAACAACCTTAGGAAAGACAGCCTGTTGTTAGCTCCATTTTACAGATGAGGAAACTGAGGCAGGCAGAGATGAAGTGACTTATCCAGGTTCACACAGCTAGTAAGTATCTGAGGCAGGATTTGAATTCAGATCTTTCCAACTCTAGGCTCTAGGCTCTCTATTCATTAAGCCACCTAGATCAGAATTGAATCTTTTGGAACATTTTGCCCTAGAATCTAGCATAGTACTCTGGACACCGCATGTACATTATGATTTTATATTTATCATCTATCTATCATCTATCTGTCTACCTGTCTGTCTGCCTAGCTGTCTATATAATTACCTAATTTTATGTAAAATTAATTTAATTATATATGGTTATTTGTAATATAATTTTATATTTATTTTTCCAACAATTCTATTTGTTAAAATTTCCCAAATAAATCTGTGAGAACAACCAATCCACAGATCAGCTGATTGTGTCACGATATGCCTCATGGCATAGAGTATAGAAATTCTAAATACCATTTAGTTCCTCTTAGTTTGTATTTTTTAAAATGTTAAGGAAACATCCTTTCAGTACAAATCAGAAGGCCTTTATTTATTCAATCCACAAGCATTTATTAAGCACCTGCAATTTTCCAGGCATTGTCAAATCAGTGAAGCATTCATTAAATTCCTATTACATGCTGAGCATTGTGCTAGGCACTGGGGATGCAAAGGCAGAACCAAAACAGTCCCTGCCTCCAAGGAGCGTATGTTTTATTATCAAAATTGGCAAAATGAAGATCACCCACAGTCCAAGTGGCTTGCATGAATTTATTTTAAAATTCTTTTATGCTAAAGAGAGGATTGTTTTTCAAAAAAGAAATTTGTACTGAATGGTTTTTAAAAAGAAAAAAAATTTACTTTAGGTACAGCAAGGAACACGTTAATGTCGTCCATCTTGACCTTCTCACGCTCAGCTTTTCCATGTTTAGAGGCACACGGATTCACACCGATGGCATTATTTGTAGGAAAGGGTTTTTTAAGTAAATTAGTATTTGTAGATGTTAAAACCACTCCCTTGGTCTTCTCCCCCCCCCCAATTTATACATTTTCCCAAACAGCAAAACTGGTCTCAATTAATGGAACTTTGTTGTGTTACGTGCCCAGTTTAGGAGAAGATCTTTGTTTAGGGATTCGCCCCACACTTTCATCCTAAATAATGAACTCCTTAAGCACCTCACTTTTTTGACTTTGACTCTGCCAGCTGTTTTATGAAGGAAGTTGAGCAGCAAGGCCATTTTCCTGGGCATAACACAGCTGAATTTCTTCTAGGAAGTTCAGCAAGGCCATTATACTAAATGCTTCCTGTTTCTAAGTTAAGAAGATCTGGAAGGAGCCTCATTTCTCTCTTTATTTTAGAAATAAATCTCGGTCCTTCCTAAACCACCCATCACCCAGACACAGGCAGATTCTGCATCTAGATTTTATCCACCATGTTTCCGGGAGCAGTCTCTGGACTGCCTCGCCATGCCTGCTGATCAGGAGTGTCTGTTTGTAGGATATAAACGGCTTTTAATTTTAGCCTAAACTAAATATAATTAGAGATTTGCATCTTGCCACCTCCCCCCAACATTATGCTCCCCCAGAGTCATTTTTTATTACCTGTGCAACTGATTTCCCTTCATTAATGTGGATAAGTGAGAGGTGTTGATAAATATATGCTTAATATGCACGTACATAACAAACATTCATATTGGCAGCCATATTTATGGCCAAGAAAATAAAGAAAACCGGAATGAGGACTTTTGCTGGGAGCCTAATCCATCTCAATTTTTTACGTAAGGGATAATAGTTTTGCAGTCCTCGGAGCGCGTGAGGGAAAGTCATTTCAAAAATGAGTGTCTCTTCTTACAAAGGTAAGAAAGACCAATCAAAATGACATTGACTGATTAAAATTGATTTTTTTGTTGGGTCTTTTGTTCCATGGTATCGCCTAGAGTCAGAGAGCCGGTGTCAGGGCACACCCAGAGCTTTCATTCAACCTGCTAAAATGTTGGGGTCAATTTCTGTTTGCTAAGAAATAGCAGAGAAGCATTTCGGGGCGGTTGCTTGCTGTGCATTTTATGTTTTCAGAAGTGCATGAGAAAATAAGACCCATAAGTGGGAACAATGAAACAGCCTGCTTTGTCTGCACACAGGGACTTTGAACAGATGCAGAAGTGATTAAATAAGGAGAAAATCGGAGCATCCTTCCTTTCCCCATTTAACCAAATTAATTTTAAGGGCAGTGTCAGGGATGGGGTGTTTTTTTCGGGGGGGGGTGAGGTGGGGCGGGGGGGGCTCTTTCTTTGCCTAGCCCCTAAACTGCAGATCACCTCTCTTTAGCTAATTTCCTTAGGCTGACAGTCACTTTGCCGGGAATGAATCGGGGAGATGGTGTTGTGTACTGTAAATTCATCTCCTGCCATTGCCCACGATGGCCCGCTGGTCTAGGCACTCGCTAGTCATCAGCCCATCATTTCTCAGTGAAAAGAACCTTTCAGCTCGGTGACCTCCTGTAGAGAGCTAATTTTCCAGCAGTCAGGCTCGATCTGGATAAATAATTAGAGAGCTGGGAGAGAGGAAGGCGATCGCATCGGCACCGCCTGTAATTCAGTTAATGTAGCCAGACCTTGTGATTTTGTTTCGGCGATGGCAGCAGCAGCGGGCAAGTCCGTGAGCCGGCCGTGGCCACAAAGCCAATCGGTCGCGTTTGTCTTGGGAGAATTAATGACACTTTTTATTCAGTGGATGGAGCTTGTATAAAAGCAGCACTGTGCCTCTATCCACAGAGACATGAAGCCTGACATAACCTTTTCCTTTCTTTTCCTTTCCTATTCCTAACTGTAGCAGCCCGGATAGCTCTAGATTCCATCATGTTTCCCTTTTTCTTTTTCTTTTCCTTTTTTAAATCGTCCACGCTCCCCGAACAGTCTCGTGTGTGTTTGGTTTTTGGGGTTTTTTGTTCTGCTTTGGGGAATTTGCAGCATTCTTGTTTATAGAAACCAGCCCTGTGGCTGATGAAGCAGACATTGCCATGGGTTCATAGTTTGCTGTAGAACTTTTTGTATCTGTTCCGTAATACTCAGTTTTAAAAAATAAAAGAAAAACATTGGGCTGCCCCAATGTGTTTAATATTCCTCTTTGCACACACGCTTTGCGATAGAACCTCATTTCATTTTATTTGCATCTACAAGACTGTTCACCCCCAGAGGAGAAAGGCCAGGGCACCATATACATACAGACTTTAGACAGGGAAATGGCAAAGTTTCCGTTTCTTTCCTTCTCCTTTTCACCAGTAAATAGTGTTTATTGTTGCTAAGTGCAGAAATCTCACAATTTCAGAATAGCAGGAAAGAGGCCGGCCAGAGCGACTGTGAAGATGCATTCTTTCCTTTGGGGAACAACCGCAAGTGTTTGTTGAATAAACGTTCCGAGCCATGTATGGGGACCTACACGAATGAAAGGAATTGCACCTCCCCACAAACTTCCACCACACGATTCCAGTCGTGCAGTTGTCCCCTGTGTAGATCCCGGCCGCCCTGGGTTTGTGTGTTGTTCTCTCCCCCCCCCCCCCCCTTAGAAGGGGAGCACTGGAAGGTAGAGACTGGCATTCTCCTTCCTTTGTGCCGCAGTGCCTGGCACATAGTAGGTGTTGACTCAACAGATACCAAATGCAAATGTCCTCAAGCCTTAGTTAATCATCTCATTTGGAAAGGAACATGTGCTGGAAAGACTTTTAAGGTCTTTTCTGGATTTCCAAGGCCTGCTGACTTCAACTGACTTCCCACTCACTCCCAACGTGTGAGATGCCGAGTGCTCACAGTGATGGCTGTCCCTTCCGACTGAGCATGCACTGGGATCCCATGGAGCCGGCTGTTTGTTCCTCCAGGCTCTCCATAGGCGGGGCTCGGTTCCCACAGTCTGCTCTGGCTCCTTTGGGGGGAAATCACCGCCCTTTTCTTCTTAGGGACCCTGGGGAAAATGGCTTGGTCAGGCACAGTTTCACAGTAGCATCCTTTGGGGTGTCTGGGTAATGGCTGGCCGTTTAGGGGTCACAGATAAAGCCTCGGAAGGGCCAGCCCTTTACACAGAAGAGTAAGCTGAGGGCCGGAGAGCTGAGTGAGGGGCATGGCCAAGACCACCGCGAGGGCGCCGGCAGTGTGGGATTAGGACCCAAGCCCGCTGACTCGGGCTTCAGGAACCATGACTCGCCTTTTGGCTGTCACGCATTCCGTGGTACCCGCATATTGTGCTACATATATCGGAGTCCCAAGTCCCCGCAGTCGGGGTGCCCTGCGTGTGCTCCCGCCTTTAGGAAGGAAGCTGGTTCCGCGTGAATGGATTTGGAGGTTGGGTGACTGCTGGAGGAGCAGGGGGACCCGCTATAATCTTCCTTATTCTATACCCCAGAAGCGACCCCTGGTCATGCTGAGCTGAATCTGGGCCTTGCACTGGGTCTCGGGTCTCGCTGCTGGATACCCACTGCTGGGGTCACAGGGAGAGACGGAGGGGAGGGATGGAAGGGAAGGGACGATGGGGAGCGGGAGCAAAGGCTGGTGGCCAGGGAGAGCCCAGCGACTCGGACCCTCTTGTCAGCGGAGGGTGAAGGTTCCCGCTCCCGCCCTCCCTCTGGGACCGGAGCCACGGGGGCACCAGTGCTCTGGGGGACATCCCGTAGCCGAAGGTCGAAGGACCAAATGGCCCGAGTCCAGCGCCAGCCTCTGGGCAGCCAGGCTCTGTCTGGCCCCCTCCCCTCGGCTCCGGATTGATTCTGTCGGCCGAGTCCATAAATCGGAGGCTGGGGAAGCGGTCCGAGGGTGGGGGAGGGGGTCTGAGGCTGGGGAGCGAGGCTGGGGGAGGGGGTTCGAGGGTGGGGGAGGGGGTCCGAGGCTGGGGAGCGAGGCTGGGGGAGGGGGTCCGAGGCGCGCTCCTGCGGCAGGGCCGGGAACTGGTGGGTGGGTGGGTGCGGGGACGAGCTTGGGGCGGTTTTTAACTTGGAATTTCCATATGCGGGAGGGAAGAGGCTCCTCTCCGGTATAATGGAGCCATTAACATCTATTAATAATGCAGCCGGGGTAAGTAGCCGGAGCCGGAGCTCCCGGGGGCCTCGGGAAGCAGATGTGCGCCGGATCCTAGCGGCCGCCGGGGGGCGAGGGGGTCGCTGCGGCTCCTGCTTCTGCCCCCGCCGGAGCATCTCCGGAGCCCCTCGGTCCCCGGCGCGAGCCGCCCGCTGGGGGCGGGGGGACGGAGGGGCTCGGGGCGCCGGGCCTTTGTCAGGCGGGGTGTCGGGAGGGGGTCCGCGGCGCCCCCGCTCCCCCTCGGCCCTCCCTCCCCGGGTGCGCTTCCCGGCCAGGGGCCGCCGTGGGGCACGAGGGGCCGCCGCCCTCCCTGCCACCCCTGCCGCCCCAAGGTAAGCCCTCCGCCGGGAGCGCCGGGAGCGCCGGACCCGGGGCCCGTTTGTCTCCGCAGAGCTGATTCTCTGGGGGCGCGGGAGCTGCCCGGCCGGGCAGCGGGGCCGCGGGCCAGAAGGCGGCTTGTTGCCCCCCCGGCCCTGCCGGGCCCCCTCCCGGGACGTCCTCTGCAGGCTGGATCCGGGCTCTCCGGGGCTGCCTGGAAGCCGCGGGCCGCCTCCTCCCGCCCTTTATGCCGTCCCGAGCGGGGGCTCCTGGTCGCGGGGCCGCTGGGGGGGCGCCGGCCCTCGGACCGTCCGGTCCGCTTTCCTGGGGCCGCAGACAAAGGGGGCTTGTCCCCCGGCTGTGCCACCAGCAGCCCCCCTTCTGCCCGGGGACCGTGCCCTTGCCCGGCTCGGGGAGGCTGATTATCGGCGGCCTCTGGGAGGAATGACGGCCTTGCCCCTCCCGTGCCGTCGCTTCCATCCGTGCGGGGCCGGGGCGCCGAGTCCGGGGGGCTCGAGCTGGGCCACGGTTCTGGGACTCGGGGGAAGGCTCGCAGCGTCCCGAGAGCGGGCGTGCGAACCCCTGTGAGCTTTCATTACAAAGGCGCCGGCGGCCGGCGGCCAGGGAGGCATCAGTTCCTCGGGGTTTCTCACCACCGTCTCCCCCTCCGCCGTCCTCGCCCCGCGGTCCCCGCAGCCCCGGTCCTGGCCCCCGCAGCCCCGGCCCGGCCCCTGCGGTCCCCGCAGCCCCGGTCCCGGCCCCCGCGGTCCCCGCAGCCCCGGTCCCGGCCCCCGCAGCCCCGGCCCGGCCCCCGCAGCCCCGGCCCGGCCCCCGCGGTCCCCGCGGCCCCGGTCCCGGCCCCGGTTTTGTTTTGGGAATCCCCTCCCGGACCGCGGGGGCCGCTTTAGAACTGTCCGTATCGGGATTTCCCGTGACTTGCCGGGTCCGCTCGGCGATCCTGCAGAGATCCCAGCCAGAGCGCTTCGGTTTTACGCGGACCCCGCGCACAACTAGAAACGTTGTTTTTTTAAACATTCATCTTTCGTGGTAAAATTATAAACATTTTTTAAAGAATATTTTCCTTTAGTGACTATGAAATCACAATGGAATGGAACATTTTAAAAAAATAACAGCGGCCCAAACACGGTTTTGATTCAATAAACATCACACAAAAACGCCCTTCTGTGTCCTCTGAGCTTGGTCCCGGCCAAAGCCACTGCTGCCCCCGGGACGTTTTTCTGGCCAGAGCCTCGGGCCTCCCCGCTGCCGGCTCCCACCCCTGCTTTCCCAGCTTCCCTCAGGGCGCAGCTACGAGCCGGCCTTGCACAGGAACCCCTTCTTCCTGCTTCCCGGGACCTCCTCTCCCAGGAATTGCCCCACTTTATGCTGCTAGCATCTCGTTCGCGCGCAGCGGCCCCGCGCCCTCAGACCGAACTTCCTGAGACGGGGGCCTGTCTTTCGCCCTTCTTTGTACCCCGAGACTTAGCGGGTGCCCGGCACGGAGGCGCGCTTACTGACTGGCTGACCAAAGAGAGCCGAGGCTCCGGCCATTCACGGACGCCCAGGGACCTGCCTAGTGAAAGCCGCTGTGCTGGTGTTGTTTGCAAGGAGATGTGGGGCAAGGGAAAGAAACTAATAACATGAAAACCCTAGCTTAGCATCCTCTCAGCGAGAAGATGACGTTCATGGCAGGAACTATTCCCGGTATTCCGTTGACTTAGGCGAGCGCACGTAGGACTCGCTGTTTCACCTTTTAAGAAAATCCAGCCGACTTCCCAGAACCCGTTTCCATCGGGGATCTGGGATCCATTGGAGTCTGTGTGTGTGAGTGTGTGTGCACCCCGGCAGTGTTTGCATACCTCTATTTTAAATATAGGTAGCTATTGAAGACGTAGCGCAAGCCGCTCCTTTTTCTCCTCCAGTTCTATGAAGAGAAGCAGCAGCCCTCGGCAGATACAACACCGACACACCTTTGTCCCCCTCCGGGAGAAAAAAAGATGGGAGGAAGGAGGGGAAACCAAAGTAAAGGTTTATTGACTTGGAAGTAACCAGCATCAGAAGAAAACGAGGACCCCCTTTGTAGTAACCTGATGTTTGTTCTAAAGTGGCCGCAGACACTGTAGATGTCTGTAGGACTGCTCTGTGTGTCTGTCTGTACATATATATGAGCGTTTTCTCAGTCATCGGCTTTTTGTACACTGCGTGTCCCCTGTGAACCCACTTCTGTATCTGCTGCGGGCCTAGAAAGTAGGCACACAATGGGTTATCAGGCGGCTTGGTCTTGGGAGGGGGTGGAACAGCCCGGATGGGAGGTGGGGTGGGGGGAGCGGATCCCCCAGCCGGAGGCTGCCTCTGGGAGAGAAGGGATGGGGGCCCCGAGGAGACCTGAGAGAGCTGTTGCCGGCTCTCCCTGCGCGTGTTGTACCTTTGTCTGTGGACTCCCCTTTCATGTGTGACACACAGAAGGAATTCATAATGACTTAACAGAGCTGCAGAACACGTAGCTTGCGAAGCAGGACGCAGAGCGGCCTCTCCTCTTGGGGGGAAAAGAGACCTAATGTGCGAGACCTGGCCGGCTTTCCGTCCCTGGCTGGTGACGTCCAGGGCGAGCCGGGGAGTCTAAGTCATGGCTGGAAATGAAACTGTGTTATACAGAGAAAGTTGGGAGGGAAGCCAGTCAGGATGAGACGGGAGGTTGTTCCATCCTTAATGTTTGTAACAGGAAAAGGCACACAGTAGGAGCCGAGTACATAATTGTGATCATGGGATTTTTCAAAGGCTTTCCTTCTCTTCAGTAAAACCATGGCTAGGTCTCGCAGGACAAGGAGGGATGGAACATCTCCCTGCGGCTCTCTCTGATGCAGTTTCACTTCACAAAAGATCCCCCCCCCCCCATATTTGCTAGACATGAACCTTCAACATCCACATTTCCCATCCAATCAAAGGCACCCTTCTGAAGCTCCTCTACAATATATAGAGGATTTTTAATCCTGTCCTAGGGAACAGCAGCAAGGTGGACTAAATTTCATCATTAGAAATGGCTGAAATGTCTTGTTTGTTGATTTCGAGAATGCTCTTTTTTTCCAACAGAATTTTGCCTTTTTTTATTGACTCACATTTGTAAAGAAGGACGCTTCACAGCTAAGTTCTCTGTTGTCCTTTTCCCTACATTCAGCTTCCGGGAGCTCCTCTACCCTGCTAGGCAGTAGGAAAAGATAAGAAAGTAACCTTTAGAACTGGAAAAACCAGAAAATGTCGTTTCTAGACCAAATCGCTCTCTCCTGCTATAGAGGAGGAAATCGAGTCCTGAAAAGTTAAAATTACTGGGAAAAGGTCTCATGTAGGAGAGGAGCTGAGATGGGAACCCAGATGTTTTACTATTAGCATATTAGTCTTTGTAAGATGGGAAACAGTCCAGTTCCTGGCTTCATGAAGCTTACAGTCCAGGAGAGAGAGAAGCTGGCAACAGAAGTAAGTATATTTATCACAAATTTGAATTAAATGTAGAAAATGTTGTAGAATCAGAGATTTGGAGCTGGAGGGAGGGAACCACAGAGGTGATCTCTTCTAATCCCTTCTTGGAGGGAATGTCAAATGAATTGCCTGAGGCCATCTGAGAAAGGAAAAGATTACTTCTATCTGGGGCAATCAGGGAAGGCTTCATTGTGGAGGCAGTATCTAAAATGGGTCTTGAAGGGATTGGATCCCAGTGGGTGATCTGTGAAGGGAGCTCAGTCATTCCTTGGGTTAACAGACACCCCGGAGTACATGAAGGCGGGCCGAGAGCCAACCGTCAGTGGGTGGTACAGTAGAGCTGAAATGTGGAGTGTGTGAAAATGGGATCTTGAATTTGGAAGGTGACTAAAGATCCATATGAAAAGTACTTCCTTCCTTGGAGACGCCTATTGTGCCTAGTGGAGACACAGTCACACCACTGCTGATGAGCACAAATGACATATATCATCATTTACTAGGGTCTAGCCTGCACAGGGCTCCATTTCCTGACCTGTAAAATGGGTGTGTCAGTAAGGCCCTCTGAGTGAGGTTGTGAGTTGCTGTGACCACACACAGCTCGTGAGGGTCTCTGGTGACATTTAGGCCCACGTAGCCTCTCTGTGCTCAAGGGAGCTCTGAGATTCAGAGTTCCAGAGAAGGAGCTGAGCTGCCTGGCTAGAAAGAGTGTTTGCATCCAGAAGATATCTGGATATCAAGGGTATCTTAGGTCCAGCTCCTATTCCTATCACCTGGTTCCATTGTACTGAGATAGCTCTTTCTCTAGATTTGGTCTAAGCCTAGTTTCATTTATTTATGCATTTGTTCAACGCATTTATCACATCACAGCAAAGCCTAAGGATACATTATTTGTTTAGTAAGAGGCCATTTATTTATGCATCCAAATTTCAAGTCTTATCACCCGAGTCTCCCTGGCCACCACCAGACTTCCCAGTCAGGGACTGCCAGCTTTTAGCTCAAGTCAGGTCTTCCTTGTTCCACCATTTTGGGTTATGTTACAGTGTTCTGCTGCTTGATGGCTGATGCTCCATTTTATGGGATTCCATCATCAGGGAAACGTCATGGTCACATCCCCTGATGGTCCACAGTGAACCCCACCAACTCTTAGCCTCTTGGCTTCCATTATGGAGAGGTTCCTTAAAATTAGGAGGAACACCGTTCACTTTGCCTTGTTTAATGGAAAACAAGATTTAGCTCAGAAGTCAAAGTATTATTTAACGATGAGCAGCGGCGTGTGCTTTCTGTCAGCGATCACAAGAGCCGGCAGCAGGGCTTGCAGAGTACTTCGTGCCTGTTATCTAATCTGAACTCCATGACAGGCCTGGGAAGTGATTATCCTCGGCTGACAGGGGAGGACGTGGGACTCGGGAGGTTTAAGAGGATGAGTTGCCCTCCCCTCGCAGGTAACTGCGAACTCGGCCCTTCCTGACATCCCCAGTCCAGCCTCTGACTAGACTCTACCCAGACTGGGCCGTCAGGCTGCGGGAGAACTCGTGCAGCAGCCTGGAGATCGGTGCGGGATGATGTGCCTCCGAAAGGCCCAGACTTTTTACACGGAGCCTCATGAAGGCAGGTTTGGGCTACAAATAACAGACCGAAATGGCTGGATTCCCGTAGCAAACATGAGTGCATGAACCAGGTCAGGGAAGTCGAAGGGTTTCTTGTATGTCTTACCAAGTAGAAGCATATGTGGGCAGAGCATGGGACCTGGATTCTAGAGACCCACTTGGACAGAGCACAGAATGCTGGGCTTAAGGTCAGGAATCCCCAAGTTCAAATCTAACCTTGAGATACTTACTAATTGTGTGACCCTGGACAAAGCACTTAAACCCTGCCTCAGTTTCCTCAGCTATAAAATGTGTATTATAATAATACTATATTATTTATATATTTATCATACAAATTGTGTGATCCTGAACAAATCACTTAAGCCCTGCTTCAGTTTCCTCATCTATAAAATGAGTATTATAATAATTTTTATTTATTTATATTTATATATTATTTATACATTTATTATACATTAGTTATATATAATGTATAATATATATATTATATATGTATAAATATATGCATATATTTATTATGTGTGTATATTTATATATACATAATAAATGTAATATATATATATATATATATATAAAATAGTATTTACTTCCCAGGGTTGTTGTGAGGATCAGATGAGATAATATTTTGTAAAAAGCACATAGTATCGCTCTGTAAATGTTAGCTATTATGTATTTATTATATGTTATATTGCATATTTATTATTATTATTAGCTGTGTCCTCGTGATCAGTGGCTCTCTGTGCCTTCATTTCCTGACTTGTGAAATGGGGGAATCCTCCTCCTGCCTCCCTCACAGGCTTGCAGGAAAGGAAAAGCCTACATTTTTATGGAAATGTGATTGGTCATTATCATTGACACTAATAAAAATAGCAATTAGCTGCTGAGCATGCTGGGGTTGTTTGTTGCTTTTTGAGCCAGGAGATTTTTACAAACTGATGCAGACTGAAGCAGGCAGAGCCGGGAGGCCGGTCTCCCCAGGGACTACGGGGACAGATCGGCCCAGCTTGGAGTCATTTTCATCGCTGATCACGACCCCAGACAAATAAGGATGGCATCCTTCCCCTTCTCAGGAAAGTGGGGAAACTAGCGTTGGGGAAAGCGATTTCTTTGGTCGGATGTGCTCAGTGTTGGGAGAGGAAGGCGAAAGTCAGGGAGTGGTTGTTATAGGGATGATTCTACTGAGAAATGAACGTAGGGCAAAAATGAAAGACATTAATGAGACTTTTTATGGAAAAATCTCTAGACTTTGAAACTTGAAGGATCACAGGGCAGAGGAGGATGCTCAGCTCATCTACAAAAGTTGCATTTTTAAAAACAATTTTAATGTTTTTAAAACATGTGAATGCTTTTAAAAGTTTAATGTTTTTAAAAATACTCTTTAAATGTTTTAAAAATATATGAATGTTTTTAAATGTTTATGCTTTAAAAACACTATTTTTAAATGTTTTAAAAACATGTGAATGTTTTTAAATGTTTAATGTTTTAAAAACATGTGAATGTTTTTAAATGTTTAATGTTGTAAAAAACATTTCTGCAATCAGCCAACACCGAGGCTTTATTAGGTAAGTAGTCTGTATTGGGCATGTGCTAGAAGCTGGGAATCCTAAGATACAACAGTGGTCCCTGCCCTCATGGATCCTACTTCCTCTCGAGGGGCAAACAAGGACTGTGCAGGTTCTGTGCTAAACGCAGGGTGAAATGCCAAGTCCAGATAAAACACCGTCTTCCACATCGGTGAATTTACAGCCTAGTTTTTTAAAAAGTAATAATTACCACGAGAGCTTGACTTGTGTCCAATATGGCATGTGAAGGCAGGAACATGAGTAGGGTAATTAAGAGAGATTCTCATCGAAAAAGATGGAAGACGCCAGCAGATTGCTTTAGTGAGAGAATAGTGCCGGCCTTCGAGGTTCCCAGAGGGGATGTTTGTTTTGGCTTTTTAATTTGGGTTTAGAAGTTCAGGCTGGCTTGTTGTTCCCCCCAGAGACTCGGCTTCAGGGTGGATTGGAAATTGGGGGCCTGGGTTCCGGTCCCACCCCCAGTTTGAATTCCAGCTGTACTGTTTGTGCCCCGCCTGACCTGGGTAGTTTCCTCATCTGTAAATTGGGGGTGAAGGGGAGCTAGAGGAGAACTTCCTTCAGGCTCTAACACCTATGGGGTTAACTGTTGTGGAATGGGGAAAAACCCCAAAAGGACAACCAGCCAATGGTGATGAGATTCATCCTCTGAGGTGCCTGTTCAGACTGGGCGTGTGGGGAGGCTCAGTAGGAGTAGTCCTAGGGGAGCAGCACCCAGCTGGAAGTCAGAAAGGAAATACTTTGTCCCACCCACCACGAAGGAAGAGATGATTACCGAAGAGCATCTGGCTGCATACTTGTGGCTTGTGGTCTAAAACAAGAATCAGGGCAAGCATTCTGTGCTCCTGGGGATCCGTCCTCCCTGGGTGTCCGTGCTCCTTAGTGTCCGTGCTCCCTGGGTGTCCGTGCTCCCTGGGCGTCCGTGCTCCTGGGTGTCCGTACTCCCTGGGCCTCTGTGCTGGGCAGTCTGGGTGGGTTAGGATTATCCAGGGGGAACCTCGTTAAGGAGCCTGCCTGGCTACCGGGCAGCTGGCGAGAAGCTTGGCTTAGAGGCACAGGAAACTTGATCATAGGTTGTTCCCGGAGGACTGATACCCAGAATGTCTAGAATTAGGAGCCTTCAGAGGCAGGGATCACAGGACTAGAGCTAGAAGAGATCTTAGGGGGCCCACCCCTTCCACGCCCTCCCCTCAACCCCTTATTTGGCAGATGAGGAAACTAAGACCTGTGAGCCAGAGTTTCAGACACTCAGCTCTGGGAGAATCAAACCTGACCCAAAGAGCATGTCTGCTCCTCATGACAACTGTAAGGCTGCCCTGGGAATGGCCGGGCCGGGCCCAGAAATCTCAGGACCGCATAGACAGATCACAGCCCAAGCCAGCTGTTTGTAGAAAAAGAAGCAACCTCAAACAGCCGAGTTCTTCTTGCCTTTTTAAAAATATATATTTTATCGATGGTTTTTCCTGCTTTATCTCAATCATTCCATCACCGCCACCCCCACACAAAACACTCTCGTGATAAAGAAAAACAATTGTACAAAAACATATGTTCCAGTCTCCGTCTTGACAATGTATACAATATTTTGTCCTGGTGTTTTCCCCCTTCTCTGCTGTGGAGGAGGAGGGGTAGTTCATTATCTTGTCTCCTTGTCTTTTTAGTTACTTTTTTTGGAATTGAGATGGATCTGGGAGAATAGCATTCCATTTTAAGAGGATTTCTAGTGAATCCCAAACTCCTTTGTGAGTTAAAATCTAGAAGAGGCCTCCATTTTCTTTTTCTCCTGCTCGTGGTTCCCAAACAAGCTTGACTACGCTAAACAAAGGAATAGGGCATAATGCAGATTGGATTTTAGAGTCGAGGGCCATGGGTTTGAATCTAAATCTATCATCTCATTGAACCTCGATGGGTCTCAGTTTGCTCATCTATAAAATGAACATTGGTCCCTTCCATCTCTAAATGTACAACTCCCTACAAAAGATAGCTCTATGATATGGAAGGCTGGGGCCCATTCCTGTTTCTCCTCCTCCCCCTGTTTAAAGTCCTAAATGAGATTTGTGTCTGTTTTTCCAAGTTTCCTCCTCACAATATTCTTGTTTTTCGTGTCCCCTGTGGGAATGGGTGATCTCAGAGGTGAGCCAGCCAGATTCCCTGACTCATGCTGCAGTGTCGGGCCATAGGGAGAGAGAACCCCAGCTTCACGTCCTACCCCGGTCCACGCTTGGGGCCTGCAGGGAGAGGGACGTCACTGAGTAAGTGACAGCCACGCTTCCTAAGTCACTGTGCAAGGGGAGGGCGTCAGGCTGGCGTTCTGACCGGAAAGAGAGCTGGGTTCGTTATTCCACACACCCCCCCCCGTGACCCTCTTGCTTCCTCCAGTGTTATTCACTAATTGTGATTTGTAGAGAAAACCTGACTTCTTTGTGAAATGCTGAGAATAAGGATAAAAGAGGGGCACGCCCCAATGAGATACATTTGGGGTGCTGGAAGGCTTGCTAACAGACTGTGCTTGGATGAATATTAGCTCTCAGCAATCTTCGAGGGCCACTTTTCCATGGGGCCTTGCTCCTGACTTTTGACAGCAGGCTTCTGACTTGGGAAGGGCAGCCCCGGGGGGCTGGCAGGGCCAGGAAGGGTTCCCTTCCACATGGACTGTCAGCTTCCTCGCGACGCCCCAGACTCTGAAGTGACGGCCCCGGCATCCCCTGTCAGCGCCGGGCAGCATCCTGACATCCTGATGAATCAGAGCTTTAGAAAGCATTTTCGGTGCAGCTTTCGATTAGGTGTGTTAATGGAATTTACAAAATGGAGAAACAAACCCTTCCCCGGGAATATGGATTTTTTTAGTCTCTCTTTTCTAGCGTGTGTCTTGCTGAGAATAATGTAGGACCTTTGACTAGCAGACAGTTTAAGACAAGAGGAAAAAAAGGAAAAATTGCGAAGGTTAACAGATTGGTTCGGTGAAATTTCATCTTCCGATGTCTAAGCTCATCCATCCTTTGGCTCACAGAGCAAACAGGATGGAGGATTTTTCGTGTCCCATTTTCCTTCTCCCTTCAAACCTACTTTGCATGTCACTAGTTTCTTATGAATCCGTTCTTCATTAAGAACTCATAATCAGTGTTCTCATTAGGGGATCAACCGTCGTCAAGAAAAAACTTTTTTTGCTGGCTTGAAGTAAGGGAATATCAGTTTCCTAAACTAGGGTTAAGGTGAATAGGATCATGGAATCTCGGCTTTGGAAAGGGCCTTGGGCCATTGTTCCAACTCATGCCTGAACCAGATTCCCTCTTGTATTACATTGGCCAAGCAGTCATGCAGTCTTTGCTTGGTTACCTCCCGCATCAGGAACCTCACCACCTTGCGAAGAGCCCAGTCTACTTTAGAATAGCCGCAGCTGTTACCTCTTTGAGGCGAGTTCTCTCTTCCAGATACTTGAAGGTAACTATCATCTCCTCGTGAAGTCTTCTCCAGGCTAAATCTCTATATTCTTTATTCCATCCGCACAGGAGAAGAACTTCGGGCCCCTTGCCGTGCCGGTCGCTCTCTTGATTTTATCCCATTTGCCGTTTTGTTTCCCAGAATGTGGCAGGGGAGGAGCGTCACCTTCTCTTTCTCGGTCACTGTGCCTGTCTTAATGAATCCTAAAATAAGTTCACTTTTTGGTGAAATAAGTTTCATTTTATGGAAACCCCCAGATCTTTTTTGGGTACAGGCTGTTGCTCTTTCACCCTGCACTTATAAGGTTGATTATTTGAACCTTTGTGCACACTTTCCATTTATGTCTCAATGGTGTTATTTCAACAACCAACTCCAGTGGCCCCTTCACACACCTTAACTCTGTGTACAGATATCACTCGCTCTTTTGGGATAACTTGTTTGGGATTTATTGATGCTTCTTACCAAAGAGGCCCAGTTCCCTTCTCAAATCATTGTGCATCTATTTTCAACAGCCAGACTGGCCGTCCTGGCTGCTGCTTATAACCCCGTACTCCATCTCTCGGCTCTGCCCTTGCGAGGGCCATTCCCACAGTGCCGTCCCTTTCATTCCCACCCCCCATAGGAAGCCTTCCTTGATTTATCCAAATACTTGGGCCTCTTCCTCCCATCACTAAAACTCTCAAGTCTGTAGATCTTGGGCACTTGTTGTCTGCCTCCACCAAGTAGTTTCTTTTTTGTCTCTGTCCTGAGGACCTAGTACGTGCTTGGCTCAGAGTAGGAGCTTAATACACGTTTGTTGAACCCTGAGCTTTCATCAATCTGGGTGCTCTCCTTTTTCGGTTAACAGGCATCTCATTCCCACTTTTCATTTAGCCCGTCTTAACGAGGTATTTTTGTAGCTGTGGATGCCCCTAGAAACCAGCACTACTTGTGATTTATTTTTAAACCTCTCCTCAGCATCCCTCGGGTCAGCCCTGAATCTGGGACTGGGTCACACGTCGCCAGGATCCTAGCTGCCGCTTTTCCCTCCCCCTTCCCCCCTTTTCCCTGAGTGGACAGAGCCCAGGGACCATTACAGCCCCGGCTGTTGTGTGGATGTCGTGGAGGCGGAGGCACTTCTGGGCCTTGTTCTGTGTCGCTTTTCGTTTCTGAGGAATTCTCTGCCCCGAGCTCAGAACTAGTTCAGAGTTATTCGGATGAGGACCTGGCTTCTTCCAAGCTCGTTACCCAGATTAATTTGTGGAGAATCCATTCTCTGCAGGTTTCAGCAAGAAAATGAGGGTGGATGCCCCTCGCTCATCATGTTGATTCTTTATAAAATTCTTTTTTTTTTTTCTTTTTTTCTGAGGCAATTGGGGTTAAGTGACTTGCCCAGGGTCACACAGGCAGGAAGTGTGAAGTGTCTGAAGCCAAATTTGAACTCGTGTCCTCCTGACTTCAAGGCCGGGGCTCTATCCACCTTTTCTATTTTATTTATTTATTGTTTCCATTTCTAACATTTACAAGCTGTGTGACCATAGCAAGTCACTTTATCTGAGCCTCCATCTGTAAAATGGGAACGCTCTCTAATAACTGGGTTGGTGGGGATTACTCTGCAGAAATCACCAGCAGTTACCTTTGGGGGGGAGAATGCCCCCCCCGCCGCGGTTCCTGAGGGGTCGGCATCAGGACCACCTCTGTGGGAAGGGCCCCCCCTCCCTCCGGCTGCGGCAGCCTCGGGGCCCCAGGGAGAATGCGGCCGGCCTGGTTCAGCTCATTACTTTATCTGGTTTTGTTCCTGATTACATGTTTCCCCCAAACTGAAACTAGGGCAGAGCACGGTCCTCAGAGGCTCTGGATAAACCAGTTAATCTTAGCCTTGTATCAGAAATATCAGATTACCATCGTTAGGCCCTCTGCCCGAGTGCAAGGGAAAATTCAGAGTCAAGTCCAAACCACCAGCTTTCAGGATCCTGCCGGGCGGCGCCGGCCTAACCGGGAGAGCAAGGCCGGGGCCAGGTGGACGCTTCCCCCACAGCGCCGGGCGGGCCCGCTCCATCGGCCCTGATCCCGCGCCTCACCTGCCGACATCCTGGAGGTTAAGCTGGTAGAACCGGATGTGTCTGGTTTGGGGAAGAGAGAGGAGAGGTGGAGATTGCAGAAAGGGGGAGGGCAGAGGACGAGGGGAATCAGTGACCTCCCACCTGGAACTGCGCTTTCTCGTACACCTGAGCAAAGGAAAAGTAGCCAGGGGCAATGTGGCTTCCCCTCTCCTGAAGCAGGTGGGCTGTAAGGCCTCGTGGTGGACCCCCGCCCCAGCCCCCTTTGTGCATTGTGTGTGGCTGCTGGGAGCCAGCAGGTCCCTGCGGGGGCCTCTGAGGGACGGTGCAACAGGCAGCCTTGGGGTCACATCCGTAAATCATGGGGGGCTGGCTTTCCACTGATAAGGGCAGTTTCCTCGCCGTTCCTGGTTCCCAAACATATACGAGGAGGAGGGAATGAAGCTGACATCAGAGAAGGAACTTGGAGCCTTGTTGTAGAAGGCCTTTCTCGGTACCTGCCAAGAGCCTTAGAAGGCCTGGGGCCGGAAAGAGCCTTTTTGTGGCCTCCTTGGGGAACAGCCATTAAGAAAAACTCTCCTCTCCTGCATCAGGAGGCAGGTGGCCCGGCCCAGAGTCTGGATCGGAACCCAGGTCAGGGTGAACTTTGTGCCCTGTTTGGTGCGGATAATGGAAGGTCGTTCACATTTAGTAAGTAGGGACATTTAGTTCTTAGCGTGTGGATGAGACTCCTTGATGGGAGGCAGCCTTTAAAACCGCATCCTGTTTTTTGAAGAAAGCATCACCTTGTCCTTTGTCCTTTTCCGACATGAGGATGTGGTCCCTGCAGAGAATCATGGGGGAGAGCTTGCTCATCCCCCGCCCTCCCCCAGGTGCCCCGACTCTGCAGGTAGATCTCTCCCTTAGATGCTCTCCCTCGGACGACCTTCGTGGGGCTGTTGCGAGCATTGATGGAGCCCGGATCCCGGGCAGGGGCAGAGGGTGCACATGGGCTGTGATTGTCTCCTTCTGGCACTTCCCCTTCCTGGGTGTCCCGTGGAGCTCCTCGGGAGCATGACCCCTCCCACCCAGACTCCCCCAAAGGTCTGGGCCAGCCGCACCCCCCCCCGTGGGCTGGGTGCCCCCCATCCAGGAGACGGCGATCAGGGCCGGGCCTGCGGCCCCCCGGGACCAAAGAGGAGACATTGTTAGGGGTCGCATTTCCAGGCCTTTGTGCTCCTGCCAGTTCTCTCTGCGTGTCTTGGGTGTGAGGGCCCGCGGGGGGCTTGTTTCTGCCTCTCCCTGTCCTGTGAGGCCGTGTTGCTCGTTATCTCGGGGCCATCCCCCATGGGGCTTCACAGACGGGTCTGTGTTCTAGTCCGGGGCTGTCCTTGGCTGCCGCGCTCAGCTTGGCAGGGAGACCCGGTGGTTGCCGGCTGAGCCCCGTCCCAGGCTTTGGGACCCACTTGTTATGGTGGGTTTCCATCTCCCAAGGCTCGTGTAGGACATTTGTGAGTAAGGGCCCGGGAGGGAAGCCCCAAAGGCCGCTCCCAGCTCAAACATCCTCTGAGCCTTGGGTGGTCCCCGGGGTCCTCACATTGTCCACACCTGGTCATTGTTGCTGGGGCTAGATTGGGTCAGGGCTGTCGGAGATGTTCATGGTCCCTTCTCTTCATCCAGGCTTTTCTTTTCTTTTGTTGAAACAGTCGGGGTTAAGTGACTGCCCAGGGTCCCACAGCCAGGACGTGTCTGAGGCTGGATTTGCACTCAGGTCCCCCTGACTCCAGGGCCGGCGCTCTAACCACTGCCCCACCGAGCTGCGCCGGGCTTTTAATTGGACCCTTTAATAGCTGATGGTCCGGGATCCCGCTGTGACGCCCGTTTCACGGCCTTTGGCTTCCTACCTCCTCTCCCACAGGGTTTTGATGTCGCCATTCTGGGCCCTTTCTCTGGGAAGTAGGTCCGGAGCTTCCCAGCCCCTTGTCCGCTTCTGTTTCTCCCCTTAGCCGTGTTTTCCAGCCGATTTGTTACCTCCTCGTTGCCCCCCGGGCTCCCTTCCCCACCCTGCGGGCGCCCTGGACACAAACTCTTGGTTTGGGGGATCTGGCCCAACTGTGAGAGAGCGTCTCCCGCTCTTCATCTCCCGCATAGAAACGGCTCGTGGGCCGCGGTTATTTTAGATGGCAGCGCGTTGTGCTCATCGCCGGCGCTGGGGCTCGTTCGGAACCGTCCGAGGGAGCTCGGTTCTCAGAGGCCCCGAATACGGTCCCTTTTCCTGCAATCAGACGTCAGGGAGCATCTGGTGGAAGTCTCTGCTAGATTATGGCTCATTCGGCTCCTCGAGGAGGGGGTCAGTGGGGCGCGGACTCCAGAAGGAGGTTCCAAGGAGAGGAGAATGGTGGGGGAAGGGTCTCCAATACTGCCTCAGCCGCTTACTGGTAACCCTGGGCAAGTCACAGACGCCCCTTCCTCAGTTCCCCCTCTCTCAACATGGGCACACAATGTTAGGTAAAACCTCCCGGAGGTTCTGCAGAGGCATTAGCTGCATTCTGAGAAGCTCACAACGCGGCGGCAAATCTCAAAGATGGCAGAGGGTCATGGGCATCTGGGGTCTCTCCCGGGGCTACCTCAGCTCCTGCTCCTCCCTCTCAGCCCAAACCCTGGCTCCCTGAAGGACCGGAGAGGGGCAGATGAGACAGTGGAGAAGTGGGTGGACCCAGGAGGGCTCCATGAAAGCAGACATAACTGATCCAATAACATGTTTTCGAAGGTCTTGGCCCAGATTTTGGAAAACACGAGTTGAGGGATGTTGGTTTCGGTCATGTTCCGGACAAGCCATCTGTGCAGAGAGGATGATATTTTGTGTTCTCTGGCTCGCTGGGTCCCTTCCAGTTCCCGTGGCACTCCCAGCGAGCCTGCCCTGAACGGCACCGAATTTAATTCCGTGCCCACTTGTGACTGTGCCGGAGGGAGGCTGGCGGAAAACCAACAAACCTTGGCCCCCAGGAGCTCCCGGGTTAATGGGGGGCCCGTTACGTGTGATACAGATAGAGCGTGACAATGGCAAAGGGCAGGTTGGGGATTCTGAGAAAATCCAAGAGAGTGGAGCACTCGTCAGAGGGACTCGGGTCTGAAATCCAGGGGAGTATCCTTGGAGATAAAAAAGATGGCGTTGGGGGGAAGCAAGTTCTCTCAGTAAGTTTCCTGGCCTGGGTCATTTAACCCCAGGGCATTCGGAAATGAAAGTGTGCAGATTTAAGAGTGAGTGTTCGAGCACAGGGGAGAAGGCCATTGCTCTCCCTCCTCATTGGCTCCTCCCAGCCCGATTCTAGTGACAGAAACATTTGACTTTCAGTCAGCTTCTCTCTGAGGAACTCCCAGGTGAGGGAACTGGCTCCCACCCAGATGGAGGCCGGCGAGCAAAAGCCAGACGGTCACTTGTTGGCAGCAGGGGAGAAGGGGCTTCAACACAGGCGGGACTGGGTGGTCCGAGGTCCAGCGCCAAGATAAGGGATGAGCGAGTGTCTGTAACTGGGTGCCCGTAATCGGGTGCCCTCGGTTCAGCATCTCTGGCGAAAGTGCGAGGGGCCGTTATATAAACATGATCAAGTCCGGCCCGAAGGAGCCCTCGAGACAAACGTCATAGCAAGGTCAGCGTGAGGATCCAGAAAAGCACAGGAAGTTTTCTATCAGCAAATGCAGGACAAAATGGGAAGCACCGAGAGAGCGACAGACGCAGGGTCGCAACGACGGGTACAAACGGCGCTAACAAAAAGCGGATGCGGTGTCCCGAGCCCAGCTCCGGGGAAAGCAGGGGAAATGACCCGACCTCGCTTGGTGAGGGGCGCCCAGGCCCTCTCAGAGGCACCACAGTCTCCTCGTTCTTGCTTGGACAAAAGCTCACTCTGGGCTAATGGAAGAGGGCGGGGATCCAGGGAAATATCTGGAAAGAACTCCGATGTTAAAACAAAGGCATCAGTAAAACTTTGGAAAATAAAAAGAGAGAGCCATGAATTATATACATCTGGCGTGGACTCGTGGTGTTCCATTTTGCAAAGCTCCGCGCAGGCTGCTCCGGGATCAGGGGGTGGGCAGCGGAAGGTGCATTCTGACTTGGAATGCAGCAAATAGAGTCCACGTTTTGTTTTTATCGGAGTGAGCACAAGCTGCCCAACAAGACGGTGCCGGTGGCAGGGCCCCTCGGAGGGGCTTGAGGCTGCCCCAGGAGGGAGCCGGTGGCAGGAGGGAGAGAGAGTGGGGAAGGCCAGACGTTGCCCCACAAGCTCGGACCCTCACGGACAAGTCCAGTCTCTCTGGGGCAGATCAGAACCGAGGAAACCTCCCAGATGCCCTGGTGTGTGTGGAGCAGGAAGCCGGGGCCCTCCCACAGTGTTGTGCTTTTCTGCCTAAGGGTTCTTGCATCAGCCTTCGAGGGATCCCTCCCACCGTGCTCAGGAGCCGAAAGGACCCTCCTAGCTCTTCCAGGAGATGCTGTGAGCCCCAGAAGGGGTCGAGCTTACGGAGCCCAGCGGCCGTTCAGATGAAAGCATTGGGGAGTCCTTCATGAGACCATAGATTGAAGGACAGACTAATTGAGCCCAACCCCCTGGGCCTGCAGAAAACTGAGGTTCCCAAGTGTTCCCAAGGCCTAGGATGGGGAAGCCCGAGGGCCGGAGTGGGGCCATTCGTTTCTCCCGCTGGCTGCGACGCTGCACCAGACAGGGCTGATTTACCAGCCAGGCCGGCGAACGTTATGTGGTCCTTGTCATTTATGCAGTTACTCCTTTGGCAGGGAAAGGCCGCACCCCAACCGAGCAGTGACCAAGGGCCCATTGAGCCCCCTTATGACGCCCCTCCCTGTGCAAGGCGCGCTCAGCTCTGCCGGGCAGACAGACAAACCGGGCCGCGCTCAAGGCGGTCTTTGTTCGGCCCAGTCACGGAGGCGTGAGGGCTTACAAAGGGGCTTGCCACCCCCCCACCCGGAGAGGGGCCGTCCCCTCAGGGGAGCCGGCGGCCAGTGAGGCGGCAGCAACAAGCCTTTATTCCAGAGGTGGGGGAGACCCGACAGGGGAAGGCACGAGGCCTAAGGAGACCCCGCCCTGGGGCCCAAGGAAAGAGATTCAGGAAACTTCTAGCCTTGGCACCGAACTCTGACCTTGCAGCTGAAAATACTGAGGCTGTAAAGGGAGCCGTCCCCAGGATGATGCACCGCCCCCGTCCCCCAGGACACCTGCAGCGAGCCCCGGAGCAGCTCCCAGCGGGCAGGGGGCTTTGGGAGTCAGGGGGAGGGGGGGAGCAGCCTCAGCCAAGAGTTGGGGCCCAGACCCCACCCATTCCTGCCCGGCGGCCTTAGATTGTGGAAGCTTCGGGAAAAGTGGGGACTGTCAGGAAGAGGGGAAAGTCAGCCCGACCCACAGCAGCCCTTTGGGCCTGAGAGCTCCCCCAAGGCTGGAACAGGCCGCTGCCTCCCCTTTCTGTGTCCTGCTCTGGAGGAGCCCGCGGATCCCGCCCGAGAACCAGGTGTGCAGAGAATTAAAGGAAGCATTAAATTCCAGGTAGAAAGTGGTACAAAGAGGGATGAGTTTTCCCCATTCACGTTAACGGCCCCATGGAAATCTGTCCTGGTGTCTGCTGGGTGCTGGGTACGCCGTCTGCAAGCCGGAGTGTTTCTGGGGTAATGCGGTGGCGCGGGCGGGCCCGGGACGGTCAGCGTCGCCTTCGCCATCTGGGAGCCGGGGACGCCCCCTCCGCCACTTGCTGTTTCTCCTTCCAGTGACGTTATGCAGATCTGTATCCAGGCTCACAGAAGGGGGCTCCGGGGCGTCACCGGGCCAGCAAAGGGCCTGGGGTTTGAGCCCCGACCTGGTGGTTCAGCTTGGCATTCTCACCTCTGCCTCCCAGGCCCCGCCCTTTCCCCCCGGCACTGCCCAGCGCCAGGCTGCCCAGTCCTTCCAGGACCACGTTCAGGGGCTTCGGCCCCTTCCAAGGACTCGCGCTGTCGCCGGCTCAGGAAGGCATCCGGATGAGCCAGTTACGGAAGCCACCGGCCACGGGTCCGATCGGAAGGGCTCAGGCTGTGGTTTGCAGGACGTGGGTCCCGTATGCTCCTCATGGCAGGAAACTCATTGGGGTTGCCTGGAAGTGGAGCAGGACTGGCTCTCCAGGGAGTGAGCTCCCCGTCATGGGAAGTATTAGCAAAAGGGACGAGGGGTGGGCAGCGGGGTGATGGTTGTCGGGAGCCTTGTCCTGGGGTAAGAGCTGCCGTTCCAAGTGCCCTTCCCATGGAAGAGTCTGGGATTTCGTGACTTTACGTTCACCTCCCACCCCTAAAGGCTTCAGGGCTGCCACCTTCCGTAGTAAACATTCACCAACCAAATACTGAACCAGGTAGAAGGGGCTGTGCTGTCCCAGGAGGCCCCGCATCCCGCCTCAGACACTGCCCGGGGGCCTGGAGACAAGCCCCTTCCTTTATCCGAGGCTTAGTTTCACCATCTGCAAAATGGGGCCAACTCCAGCACCCCCAAGGTCTTTGTGGGGATCAAATGAGAGAACGTACTTTAAACCTTGCAGCGCGCATTGTACCCGCCGTTAGTGCCTTCCCTCATTCCCCCGGGAAAGCAGCTTTTCTCGGCTCTGCTCGCCCACACTTCCAGGTCCCCACCAGGAGCCCACAGAGGGGGCTTCTCTTTCCCACGCCCCCCTCCCCATGATCTAGGACTCGGGCAAGGCCAGGCAGAAAAGCAGCGGCTGCGCGTGACTTGGTGAGCCTGGAAAACATAACAGACGAGGACGTGGCTCATGGATCATTTTCCAAGCCCCTACTGTGCGCAGAGGCAGCTGCTCCGTTGAGCTTCCTCGGGGAGGTTCGTGCTCCTCCTCTTCTTTGAGGGCTGAAAGTGGGGGTGGGGCATAAAGAAGGTGGCCCGTAGCCGGGGATTTGGGAGGAGGCTCCTGCCTCTGATGTTTTCTGGTAACCTCTCTGAGACTTACTTATCGCGCCTGAAAAATGAGAGCAAAGAAAGGCCTTGGCGGGATGCTCCGTCGCCAGGAAACTGCTGTTTGTGTAAACTTTTAAAGTGGTAGAGAAGTGGGAAGATTTTTAACAGCTCAGTGCATGATAAGAGAAGAGCGGCGCGCCTTCTGCTGAGACAGTCCTAGCCCCCACCCCAGAGACAGATCATCCGCATTAACGAAAATCACCCCCGAGACCTAACAGGCCCCGTCCCCATCGGAAGCAGGGACCAGGGTGTGAGCAGGGCCCCCGACGGGAAGCAGGCCGGCTCCTTGTGCGCAGAGGCCGTCCGTGTCCTATCTCATGGGCTCCAGAAGCCTCCCGGAAACTAAAGGGTTTTCCAACAATCAGAGAGCTGGGAGAGGGCAAGGAGGAGTCGGGCAAGTCATCTAACTCCCGTCTGCCTCAGTTTCCCCAATTGGAAAACGGGGGCTACAAGGGGACTCACCTGCCAGGGTTGTGAGGATCGTACAGGGCATTTACTGAGAGCTTTGTAAGCCTTAAAGTGCCGTATAGAGGGGGTTTCTTGCTGTTCCTATGTTAGCTGCGATCCTTAGTAGCGCTGGCTGGATTTGGGGTCAGTGCCCGGGGTTCCTTTAACTAGCCGCGTGACTGCAGGTTTTCTAGCTTCTGTTTTTTCATTATTAAAAAGCTCGTGTTAGGGTCGGCCCTCTCTGAGGTCCCCAGGGCCCCAGGGCCAGACCCAGGGAGTGGGCGACCTGCCAGGGTCACATGCAGCATCCTTCCCGTTATCCAGAGGAGAAGGACCTGCTTCCACAAGTGCTGGATGCCGTTGGCCACCCTGGAAGCCTGTTGTTTAACTTTTTCCCCCCTGAGGCAGTTGGGGTTCAGTGACTTGCCCAGGGTCCCACAGCAGGAAGTGTTAAGTGTCTGAGTCAGATTTGAACTCAGGTCCTCCTGACTCCAGGGCCGCCGCTCTAACCACTGCCCCACCCGGCCGCCCCTGTTTGAGTAACTTTCTCTGGCTCCGGAGGAACTTTGGGTTCCTGAGCTTCCGGGTGGCCGGGATGTTTGAAGGCTCTCGGGGGTCTCCCCGTAACGGAAGCACCAGAAAGTGTGTGTGAGAGCGGGGCTGCTCCCGGGTCCCACGTGGGCGCCGGGGCTGAGGGGTGCAGAGGAAGGGAGCCGCGGGCAGGGGTCCCGGGCAGGGATCGTGGGCAGGGGTCCCGGGCTGGCTAACAAAGTGAGAAGTTTGTGGAGGGGGGAGGAGCCCGGTTTGGTGAGGGGTTAAATGCCCTCCTGGGCTGCGTTTGGGTGTGTCTCAGTCAGGAACTTTTACCTTGTTAAAACGAGCTCGGGCTGGTCCCGTGTCTACACCCCCCCCCCCAGATCCCACACCCTGTTAGCACAGGGGGAGGGGCTGTTGCATGTGTGACCGATTAAGGTTCCTGGACCTGGACGGGGCAGGGAGTCCCTCCCGCCCAGCCCGGCCTGTGCTTGGGCCCCTAACTCCTGGGGCACCGCACTTAGGAAGCTCCCTGACGCTGGAGCCTGAGAGGCCGCCGCCGGGGTAAGGAGCCAGGGAATGGTTTTTTTCTGTTCACCAGGTGTTTGGTGACCACCTACTGTGTGCCAGACATGGGGGGGCACAAAAGTCAGGAAATACAGGGTGGGACCCCCACAGCTGGTGGACGGGCTGGGGAGAGCCAGCTGGAGTGAAGTGAAAGCTGGGGGGGGGGGGCAGCACGGGGCAGGGGGCATGGCTGAGTCTCCTGGGGCAGCCGGCCGGCCGGGCTGAGAGGAGGCACTGCGGGGTCAGGCCTCCGGGAGGGGGGGGCATGGAAGCCGTGTCAGCGGTCTGTGCAGAAGGAAATGGTCTCACAGCCTGTCGGTCGCAGAGCCATGAATCTGTGCTCTGGACTCTCCCCTCAAAAAGGGCTTCCCTGACCCCATTCTCCTCACTCCCCCTCCAGGTCTCTGTGAACCTTGGGGGCTTTTTGCTCCTCACCCTCAGGGGGCAGGGGGAGGGGCAGGCTATGAGGCGGGCTAAGATAAGAAGGCAGAAATGCCAGGACGGAGTGGGTGCCTTGGTCTCAGCCCACCAGAGTCTCCTCTAACTCACTGATGGAGAATGGGCTTTGTCTCCCCCTCTCCCACGAGCCTCAGCCCCCGGGTCCTCCCTGGATCTCTACTTTCAGTTGTCCACGGGCCTCTCACGGGGACCTCTCTAACCCTTGTTCTGAGCCCAAAATCATCCTGCCCCATTTCTCTCCCTTCCTGACCCTCCTCATCCCCCACCCCCGGAGGGGGGGGGGGGCTTCTCTTCTTCCCTTCCCTCACTCCTCGGGTTTTTCCTCCAGTTCCCCAGACAGGTTAATGCTTCAGGCCTTTTTGGTCTCCCCAGCACAGTGCCTGGCACATAGTAGGTGCTTAGTGAATGTTTGATGACGTGCCCTCCTCCCAGATGGGCTTCAGACTGTGGCTTCCTCTCCCCGGTTCCTCCTCCTAGAGCAGGGGCCATAAACTTGGAGTTTAACAAAGCACTTCGGGAACTCTATTTCAGGGGGACTAACTGGCTCCCTTACACTTCCATGTGTTTTCGCCAGTTAAAACCGTGGTTCCCAGAAGGGCCCAGAAGCCTCCCAGCCTGACGACGAGGTCCAGGCCACGCGAAGGTTGGGCCCCCTGGTCCCCTGCCCTTTCCCCAGGTTCCCTTCTCTTGTCTAAGGCGAGCTTCCTCTTGTTTTGGTAGCAGTCAGTTCCAGAAATCCTCCTCTTCCTCTCTTTAACAGAGACCAGCAGGGAAGTTAAAGCAGCCCATACAGGCCCCCATCTGATAGGGTGACATGGCCCCTGAACATCCGCCTGCCCCCAGACCCCCGCCCAAAGGGGGACCCCCTTTGGGGGGGGCTTTACTGACCTTGTGATTACTCCTCCCTCTTACTGTGGGTGTCTGTCTGTCCTTCTGCTCGGCCTCCTTAGTCCCAGCTCAGGCAAATCTTTGCAGGTTTTCCCAACTGTTCTTGTTTTATTCTGGTACCTTCCACCTTGGGGCCTGGCAATGAGCACCACAATTGTTCGGGAATTCGGGGCCTAGAGTTCCCATCCAAAGCCACCTGCCCCAAATCTCACAGCGAGGATGTTTGGGGGGTGAGATTCAAACCCCAAAAGTTCTTCCTCCCAGGTCAGCTCATTATATGCCCTTCCATACTCCCTCTCTGTTATTCATACGCCAATTAGCAGAAAAAAAGCAAAACCCCTTCTTCCCCAAATCATTTCTGCATAATTCCAGGCTTTCCTAATCACCTTAATTTAGTTTTAAGCTACTTAAACTTTAAAATTCCCTGAGACTTTGGGGACACTCCCAAAAGCTTCCCTTCACCCCCACACGCTCACTCTCCCCAACACACACACTGTGTGACTCCTGTGGGCAGGATCCATCTCGCCTGTAACTTGGGTACCCAGTACAATTCTTAGCATACAGTTGGGGATTAATAAATGCTCATTGATTCTTCCCCTTCACACCGAAACTCTCCCCCTCCCCAACACACACACTGTGTGACTCCTGCGGGCAGGACCCATCTCGCCTGTAACTTGGGTGCCCAGTACAATTCTTAGCATACAGTTGGGGATTAATAAATGCTCATTGATTCTTCCCCTTCACACCGAAACTCTCACTCTCCCTGACACACACACTGTGTGACTCCTGCGGGCAGGATCCATCTCGCCTGTAACTTGGGTACCCAGTACAATTCTTAGCATACAGTTGGGGATTAATAAATGCTCATTGATTCTTCCCCTTCACACCGAAACTCTCACTCTCCCTGACACACACACTGTGTGACTCCTGTGGGCAGGATCCATCTCGCCTGTAACTTGGGTGCCCAGTACAATTCTTAGCACACAGTTGGGGGTTAATAAATGTTCATTGATTCTTCAGTTGACAATGACTAATGGCCCTAAATTTGGGGCCAGGCTTGAGGAAATCTTACTCAGTGACCATAGACAGTCATAGCTCTGTAGCCCTTGAAAGCAATCATCACCCCTGCACTCCCTGGCTCACAAGGCGGCTGGAGGGAGAATGCTTTGTAAACCCAGAAGTGCCCTGAGAAATCCAGTCCCGTTTCAGAAGCAGAAACCCAGACCCAAAGCTGATCCAGCAGCACCCATGGGGGCACATATGCCAAAGAGGGAAAGACTTTTAATACCTACATGATGTTGGGCCCCGTGGGCCTCAGTTTCCTTACCTGTAAAATGAACAGGTTAGACTAGATGGCTTCTCCCAACTCTTGTTTATGCCCCTAAGATCTGATCTTATGCCCCAAGATCAGAGGGTTCTTGACGCGAAACCCTTCAGTTTATTCCTCTGCCCTTACTTCCATAACTCCACTCCTTTTCTCTGTCACCTTAGAGGTGTCCTAAGTCTTAAGGGCTTCCTGACTATATTCTGGCTCCCAAATCAGCCATTTACAATTTCTGTATGGATCCTGGGGGACCCCCCCAATCACAGTGCACATACAGAACCACACTCACTGACAGCCACCCCCAGGACTCTCCCAGACTGGGCTCCAAAGCCCCAACTTTCCCTGAGGCAGCCTCTGGCTCTTAGGCTCAATGGGAGGTGCCCAAGGCACCTGCGGGCTGCCCGGTACTCTCGGAGGAAGAAGTGCTTCCAAAGCCCTACCTCCTGATCAGCTCATCAAGCAGAGGGGGGAACCCCGGACCCCAAGATCTTAGGGGCATGAAACCTGTTCAGTCTAACTTGTTCATTTTACAGGCCCGTGGGCCCAACATCACTAGGTACTAAAAGTCTTTCCCTCTTTGGCGTATGGGCCCCCATTGGCGCAGCTGGATCGGCTCTGGGCCCGTGCTACTGGCCCGGGGAGGGAGAGGGAGCCAGCCCGTAACGCTAACAATGGCGACCATTTTAAAGCAGCGAGACAGGAAACACCAGAAAACTCGCCGGCAGGATGAGTCACCGAAGCCGTTCCCTTTGAACCCGCCGGGTGGGTTCGGTTCTGCTCGTGAGGGAGGGGGTCCCAGCTTTGTGCCCAGGCACCTCGGGCCCACCAGCTCATTGACAAAAACGTCAATGACAGATCAAAGGCGTTTTAGAGAAAAAGCACAGTCACTCCAATGAGTCACCGGAAGAGGCGAACGAGCCCGCCTGAGCCTTTAAGGGCAGCGTGTCCAAAAGCCCAATTTGTTTCCCATTTACTCACGACCCAGGCAGGCATCGGTGCACGTGGTAGTATTTTTTCCCTCTCTGCCCCAGGAGCCTTCCCTCTCTGACCACACACAGACGACAACTAGATTAGTCCCTGGTCAGAAATAGAAGTAGTTCGCTCATCGTGGCTGGTCCCACTCCCAGCATCTTCAGCCTGGGTATTATCTGTGAGGTCTGCCTGAAAAGCCATGGGGAAGAGCCGGTTGTGGCCCACAGGGTCCCCCCAGGAGGCAGCTGGGGGCCCCCCACGGGCCTGAGATGGGAGAAGTATCTGCCAGGGGATTAAGGGCCTGGTCCCACCAGCCCCTGAAAGGAGAGGGGGCTCAGAGCAGACTGTCCCTCCTGCTCCAAGGACGCCCTCTCCTTCGCCAAACGCCATCCAGGAGCCGCCCCTAAGCCCGTTCTGCTGCCGCCGCCTCAGAATCTCTCAGTCCGGGTGAGGGTGCTTGGGTTCCTTGTGTTGTGCAGTGCCTGTTGAGACCCCATTAAGAGCTGGGCACTGGGGTCACAAGACACAAATGCAGCCATTCCTGCCCATCCCTCAGTACTCGAGACCTATTTAAAGAAAGCAGGGACAGCTTCCATGGGAGCGGAGCATCCGATGCGGGCCGCATCCCTATTCCAAGAGCACACATGCTAACATTGTCTCTTCTCTACTGGATTTTTATTTATTTTGTAAAATATTCACCAAGAACAGTTTAATGTGGTTGGGAACGGTTCTAGAAATAGGCCCGAATGGGCAAGTGCTTGACATCTTTGTTTTAGAAATCAACCAATAGACATTTATTAAGCACCTACTAAGTTCCACATACTGTGCTCAATGCTAGAACTGATTGTAAGCTCAGGGAACATGGAAGCCGCAGGGTTAAGTGGGCGATACTTCTCCTAATTCAGCAGTGCATTTAGCAAGCTGGAATAACAGAATGGAACAGAAGTAAGGGTAAGTCACGGTGTTCCAATGGTCTACACTCTCTCCTCCGGGGAGATCCTCCATTCCTGTGTGACTTACAGCCTTCGGGAGCTGCTTTGTCTCTGCCCGGGAGCCAGAAAAGTCAAGTCTTTCATTTTCCTGGGCCTGCCGTGATCATGATTTATGCTAAGTGCGATATGCAGAAATCTAGGAAAGAAATCTCTTATATATGCTTCAGTGGGAGGCTCTGCATAGATTAAAATCCATTTAAAAAAATCAAATTGGGAAACGTTTTTAGAGTAGAACCACCCGTTTAAAAACTGCCATTTTCTTTCTCCTCCTCCTTCTCCTCCTCTTCCCAGATTAATATCTGCAGAAGTTATTAATTATTCATTCAACCACTATGTGGTTGAATTAAGCACCTACTATGTGCCAGGCACTGAGATTTTTAAAAAGTCACATCATTTTAAATCAACTATAAAAATAATATATTTAAACAATGAATACGATTACTGTTATTTAGTGGAAACATAATAATCACCTCCCCCTGAAAAATTAGTTTTCCCATCTGTAAACTGAGCTGGAAAAGGAAATGGCAAACCATTCTAGTATCTTTGCCAAGATTACAAACGGGGTCCAAAGAATAGGACACGTCTGAAACAAAAATCAGAGATTAAACTTGTTTTTCTTAGAACCCTTGGGGAAAAGGGAGGTTGTTTGGGGGTTGTTGTTTTTTTTTTGTTTTTTGTTTTTTTTCGGTAACTGTAGACCTAAGACATGAATAGGCAGCCCAGGCACCCAGAGACACAAAAAACTCCTTCCTTTGGCCCTCTGGCAGCATCCGAGAAGAGAAGGACGGCCCTCGCTTCCCTCGTCGCTCCTTTGACAGGAGACTCGGGAGCCGCATTTATCATTTTGTTCGGGAACGAGGGGATGTCAGTCATGGACGCCGGCTGCCCTCTTTAACCGCTTGCTCAAGTGCTGTGTTTCTCCCACTCTCCGGCAATTGACTGGGAAGTTAATTGCTTTATTATTTTACATTGACCTTGAGTGTATTTCATATCAGAGGGAAGCGACATTGGGTTTTCTAATTTAGAAACACAATGGAGGCGGAGAGAGAGACGGCACAAGGACCCAGTTGACGTGGGATGGGACGAGGGAGGAAAGGGAGTACTTACATTAAATTATAGGCCCCCTGGAGCTAGGGCCAGCAATAACATTATTAGATTTTGGCATTAAATATGACAGATGGGGCAAGAGGGATAAGTTGTTGGGCCCTCCTCGTGTAAACAGCCCTCTCCCCTTGTACTTCGTCTCCTTTAGATTCCGTCACTAAGAGCCCTGCTGGGTGGATGTACAGACGTGCAGATGGGAACGTTCCCTTGCATTTCAGTGATGAATCAGAACTAGAAATCCTTTTCCTTCGTATTTCTTTATGGTTTGAGGAAGAGGAGAATCTTCCTTTATCTTGAGGGGAGGGAATGAATCCCAGCCTGGAAGATGGGCGCCAATTTAAGTGGGTAGGATTCTACCCCATTCTAACATCACCAGGTGCCCTGGTGGAATCAGGCTCTGACTGATTGTGTGACCATGAGCCAGCGATCTAATGGCTGTGACTGCTCACCCGGAAAGTCATGGATTGGGTGGGGATTGGCCCTAGAAGTAAGCTGTTTGAGGGCGGACCTTATTTTGGATCCCAATGCAAATTTAAGTAGGTGCCTCATAAATAAATATTGATTGATTATATTGTCAGGTGCTGATAATTAGTGGAACCTCAGTATGTTTGCATGAAATCATGTTAATCCAAAAGGAAATGCTCCAGGGTTGTAGAAAGGGCGAATTTCTCATCTCAATCCACAAACACATGGGTTGAGTTTCCCAACATTGTCTGTTATCGGTGGGATTATGGTCTACATCGTAGGTGGGCGTGACGTAAACAGTTTGGGACTGAATCTGAAGTGCTATTTTTTCACTCACACTGAAACAATGAGCAAGGAAATTAATTACCCATCATTCTCGTAGCTTCTGTCCCCTCACCTCTGGGAGGGCCGGGTTAGACTCCATGGCTTTTAAGAGTCCTTCCAGCTCTCCAGTCCATGAAACATGGCACGACTCCCCTTCAAGCATCTGCGAAAGTTCAGCATCTTCATTCACTGGCTAACGAGCTATCTTGTAAAATGGTGAGTTTTTAGAAAGGAACGGGGACAATCATTGGGGGGGGACACGCGTCATGGCTGTCAGCGTCTGTTCCCCGGAGGAATGTTTGGCTTCCTAGTTTTGACAAATTAGGATAAGATCCAAAGGAGGCTCACTATATTTCTCAGATATGGCTGGGCTGCTGGGGGCCCTCACTTCGTGGCGGCTCGAGGATGACGAAGGGGTCTCTCCAGCCTCCTGAAAGGAGACATAAAAACAAGTTTGGTGTGGGGAAGAAGACAAATGGTTTTATTGGGTAATTTTTATTTTCTTCCCACATCTTGCATATCTGGAATAAAACCTAGAAAAGGCACAAACTTCCCACTCTGATACTTTGAGGGAGATAGAGCCCCACCTGTGTGAATACTCCTCCATTCCATCCATGATCCCTGAGTTATCTGCCATTGAGCTTTTTTTCCTTGTGTCTTTTTCCGGGAGATTTGTTAGCGTAATGAAAGAGTATTGGATTGGGAGTCAAGAATCACATCCCCCTTCTGCTCACTACTCCCTGAATCTCTCTGGACTTCTTTTTTTTTTTCCATCTATAAAAGTATTCTATTTGATGAGCACTGGGGTACTTTTCATTTCTAAATTTGCAAAGATTTAAATTTGATGTAGAATAGTCATCCAGGACATCAGGGGCTCCTCCCTGCTACTTTTAATATCAGTTGTTCAATCAACAAACATTTATGAAGCACCTACTGTGTGTCAGACTCTGTGCTAAGCTCTAGGGTTATAAAGAAAGGCAAAAACAGTCTCTTCCCTCAAAGAGCTCACAGTCTAATAGAGGAGACAAAATGCAAATAGTTTGGTATATATGCGAATGTCTAAGGAGTAAATTTCAGAGGGAAGGCTCTGGGCTGGGCTAGGGAAAAGTAGCAGCGTAAAGGATGGATTAGACCACAGAGATGAAGTGGGGAGTCCAGTTAGGCGGGCAACCCCATAGAAGTGGTGGAGAATCTGTCCTAAGGGGTGGACTGAGGGGACAGAGAAGGACACAGGGCGGCAGCAATAAGACCTGGCAACTGACTGGATATAAGTGAGGGAGATGTAACATAGAAAACGCAGTGAGAGTGAGTAACCTGCTGAAGATCAGAATGAAGAGGATCACTTCATCAGCCTTTTAAGTCCGAAAAAGGGGCCCACCTCAAACCCTTCTCCCTTGTTCTGGGCCTGGCCCATTGCTCCCCCTCAGTGCCTGCCTGAGAGACCCGGATGAGAGATCAGCTGAGGGGGGCTGCCTTTCACCTGGGCAGTTGGCATTTTCATCCACTTTGTTTTTCTAGTGTGGGTGGTGGAACGAGGGCTTCTGTAGCACTGTGTAATTCATGTAGGGTTCTTTGTCTCGGAGCATTTAGTACAAGATAACTGATGGTTCTGAGACTCTCCCTCAAGAGGGAATCCTTTGGTGTGAACTCTGGGCAGGACATCTGCTGTGGCACTGGGACACTCTGAACACTTGCAGGCAAACATATGTCCCCTTGGTTAACTCCTCACTCGGTGCCAGAAGTCAGCAAATGACTGAACAACATTGTCAACAGAGACACATCTCTTGGGAGTTCTTATATAATGTTAATATATGTGTGGAGAATGTCTTGCATCACTGAGGCAACTCTTCGAAGCTGCGTTGGGTTCTGATGCTCAGATCCATAAGCAGGAAGTAGCCTGGGCTCTGGATAACTCCTGTGAGGCATTCATCTGCTTAATACGTGACCAGAGAGGGACAGGGACCCCCGCGTTGAGAAATTCTTGATTTACAGAACTACCTCCACTAATGCAGATTGCAGCCCATCTCTCGCAGTCAATAAGCCCAGCTTCAGTCTCCTTCTGTTTAAAATGAGACACTTGGACTCGATGACACCTAAAATGCTTTGGACTGATGTCGGGTTGGGCCCACTGAGCTCCTCAGAATCATGTTTTTAGAGCTATAAAATTCAGAGGATTACAAAGAAAATCAATTATATTGAAATTCATTTATCAAAATTTTTAAGGATTCACAGATTCGTGTTAAGAACAGTCCTTGATTAGAGAAATGCAAATTAAGGCAACCCTAAGGTACCACTATGCACCTGCCAGATTGGCTAAGATGACAGAATAAGATAATGGCGGATGTTGGAGGGGATGTGGGAAAACTGGGACACTGATACATTGTTGGTGGAGTTGTAAAATGATCCCACCATTCTGGAGAGCAATGTAGAAAGAACTATGTCCAAAGGACTATCAAACTGTGCAAACCCTTTGATCCAGCAGTGTTTCTATTGGGCCTGTATCCCCAAGAGATCTCAAAGGAGGGAAAGGGACCCACATGTACAGAAAATGTTTGTGGCAGAAATTGGAAACTGAGTGGATGCCCATCAGTTGGAGAATGGCTGAATAAACTGTGGTATATGCATGTTATGGAATATTATTGTTCTGTAAGAAACGACCAGCAGGAGGATTTCAGAGAGGCCTGGGGAGACTTACACGAACTGATACTGAGGGAAATGAGCAGGAGCAGGAGATTATTGTACACGGCAACAGAAAACTATGTGATAATCATGGCTCTCTTCAGTAATGAGATGTTTCAGACCAGTTCCAATGGACTTGGGATGGAGAGAGCCATCTGCTTCCAGAGAGGGGATTATGGGGACTGAATGTGGATCATAACATAGTATTATCACCTTTTTTGTTGTTTGTTTGCTTGCTTTTTTTCTTTCTTATTTTTTTCTCCTTTTGCTCTGATTTTTCTTGTGCAGCATAGAAACGTGACAATATGTATTAAAAAGAAAAAAAACTAGTCCTGGCCAGTTGCCTGGGGCTCAGAGGTTATTTGACTTGTCCAGGGTCACATGGCCAATAAGAATCAGAGTGGGATTTATATTTAGCTTTTCTTTACTATAGCCCAGCACACTACATTTATAGATCGCTTTTGGTTTGCAAAATGCTTTACAAATATTTCCTCATTCTTTCCCTATAACAACCTTGTAAGGTACATGCCATTATTATCCCCCTTCTGCAGATTAAAAAAAAATAGACAGTAGTCGAGTGACTTGCTCAGAGTCTCACTGCTAGCAGATGTCTGAGGCTGGATTTCAACTTGGGTCCTCCTAATTCCAGGACCATTATACCACTTACCTGCCTCCATTTTCTAGGCTGTCCAATCCCATCAGTCACTTAGTAAGGTAGAAATTACAATACAGTCAGAAGTAATTCTTCAGGAAAAGGAGATATTTCTGCTCTTTACTCAAAGGAGAAAGAAGGCCACAGTGCCGATCCCCCACTGCCTCTTTGCTTTTGGAGATCTTCCCTCTGAATTTAGCTCACCTGAAATGACCAGTAATTCTCGAGCTGCTAAGGAATCAGAAGAGCTCTAGAATTCAACTAGTTTTACCACCAACCCCCTCAGAAAAAAGAATCCAAATTAAGTCCACTTCAAGGGCTCTGTCTAGTTTTTATATAAGTCATTGCTGGCTCATCCTGCTTTTTAATATGGTGTGAAAAATAAAATTGCTCCAAATTCTTCTCTCCACATCCACCTCCAGCTCCCATGATCCTCCATTCAGTCAGCCCTGCAGCCTGCTTTCCTCTGGGCTCTTGTCGGCTTTAATCCTGCAGGACGGCCAGTTCCTTCCCGGTGACCAAGGAGCCGGCACTCAGAGGCTTCCCCGTCACTGACAATTGATCCCATATTGAACCTTGCCGAGAAGCTAAGCAGGATCCAGGACCTAATTAGACCTTGGCTCTGGTCATTTGGCTTCCAGGCGAGATCGGGCCTAGGGGAGGCCGAGAAGTCTCACTTCCGCCCGTCTTGTCACCTCTGCTAGGGCTTTCTCAGGCCTCTCAGGGGAGACGGAGAACGCGGATCGTGTGCAGGGGAGGAGTGGGAGAGAGCTGTCAGATTCAGGCAGATGGGTGGGAAAAAATATGAGCTAAGAGGACAGATTGGAGGGAACACACAGGCTGAGCAGGCCCCCGTGGACCAGGAGAAAGCCTGCTGGGACCAGCCTTGCTTGGAGCTGGGTGGAGCCTGCAGGGCCGGCCAGACCATCTTTAACTCTGGCCCCCGGAGCCAAAGAGGGTAATTTTAAAGTGATGAACTGGGAGAGATGCTTTAGTTATAAAGATACCAGCAAGCGGCTTGGGAGAACATTTAGCGTTGGGAGGGAGTCCCAAGGCAGCTGGGTGGTGCAGTAAACAGACCGTTGGGCTTGGGATCAAGACATCCTACATTTGATCCTACCTCAGACCTATGTGACCTGAGATAAGTAACTAAACTTCTCAGCCTCAGTTTCCTCAGCTGTAAAATGGGGATAAAAATAGCCTGAATTCCAGATCAACGGAGAGGGAAAGGTGAAGGTAGATAGTCATTTGTCCTAATAAATCTGCTTTCTTGGCCTTCATCTTGTCTCCTTCTAGGGGACAATTCTGTCCTCTCTTGGTCATAATGCCCAACCTTCTAGTCCTCCCTCTCAACGGAACTTTTTTCCTTTTGCTGAGGCAATTGGGGTTAAGTGACTTTCCCAGGGTCACACAACCAGGAAGTATTAAGTGTCTGAGGTCAGATTTGAACTTAGATCCCCCTGACTTCAGGGCTAGTGCTCTACCCACTGCGCCATCCAGCCGCCCAGGAACAATTTTCAGCATAACAAGAAAGACCAGGAAAAGAATGAACCCTAATAAGAGTCAGCAGGCATTTGCTGGTAAGAGATAAGGGATGATTCAGGCTAGAGAAGATTTGGCTCAATGATGATTTCGATTATGGCTGTAATGCACAGGTGGAGTGGAATTCTACAGTGGACAAGGAGCTTTAGCCCTCCCAGCCAGGTTTCTTTGGGTCTCTTATTCAGTGGGTCTATAACAGATGGAGTTCGGAATCACGCAGTGAGAAAATCTTATATTAAAAGGTTTTCAAATACTGGAAGGAATCCCCAAAGCTGTTGTGAGACCTTCCTGGAAGGCCTTGACAAAGAGGGGACCTGCCCTTCTCCCCTTCCTAAATACAAAAGCCTAAGTACAAAAAGAACTCATCCCCAGCATATCCATTTCCATTCCCGGCCAGGTTGGCTGGCCCCGACCTGGTGCAGAGCCGACTCCCTATATTCTCTACCTGCACATTTCTCCCCTGTACGGGACTTTGTAAGTAGGAGGGCAGATGGAATGGACCAAGGTCTGGTACTTTTCAAATTCAACACAACTTGTATTAGGCTCCTACTGTTTACAGAGTACTGGAAGAGGTATAAATACAATTCAACAAAGATTTATTAAGTACCTACTATGTGCTAGATACATACTAGAGGGATAAAAAACAAAATTATTCTATAGAGGGATGGGGTTAGTAGACAGCATATCAACAAATACAAAAACACTAACAAACTCAAATTTTTATAGTAAATTTAGACTTGCATATATTATATCATTTGATCCTCACAATAACCCAAGGGAGAGCTATTTTACTGATTTTACTATGAGAAAACTGAGGCTAAAAAAAGTTCTTAAGTGCCTAAAAAGGGATTTTGACCTCATGTTTTCCTGATACCAAATCTAGTCTAGGATGCACTATCACCAAATAGAAATTCATTTTTGCTGGAGGAGAGAAGCAGCGAGGGGTTCAAAGTTGGCAGAATCAGGAGAGACATCTTGAGCCCTGAAAAAAGCTTGAGGTTCAGACACAAGGAAGGCAGTTATTCCAAAGCAGAGGCAGAGGATGGCTTGTTGTTTCAGGTAACAGCAAATGGACCACTTTGGTGAGAAACAAGAGGATCGTGTGTAATCTGCCAGGAAAGACCAGCAGCAGAAGATTGTTAGGGACTTTAAGAGGAGTTTTTTTATTTTTTTGTTTATTGTTTTTAATGAACGGGGGAATAGATAGCACAGTCAGATCTGTGCTTTAGGGATATCAAGATACTGGCTCCACCTTGGAAGGGGCCAAGGTAATAAATGCACAGATTCCATCCTTGCAACCCGGACAATCACTTCCTCTGTTTCTGTTCCCTCATCTTTAAAATGAAGAGCTTATAGTAAATTTCTAGGATCCCTCCTAATTCTTCATTCTGTGAATCTGTGAAAGCAATGCTGCGTTTGATTCATTTATATAAGCATTTATTAAACGCCTACTTTGTGCCGAGCACAGTATTTAGTGTTAGGGAGACAAAACACCAAAAATGAAATTATCCTTGCTGGTAAGGGGCTAACTCACTCCCGGTGGCATGCAACCTTTATAGGGATACATTAAATATATATGCACAGAGTCCTGCAAAACAATTATGAGGGAACAAGCCCAGTCAGGGGTCCTAAGAAAAGTCTTCTCGCACCTGCATAGTGCTTTCAATGCCAGGCTAGGTATTCTCAGAAGCAGAGATGAGAACTCTGCCTTTGCAAAAGTTGGGGGCTAGAGAGAGAATGCTGTGTATGAGCAACAGCTGATGGGCCAGTTCGACTGGAAGAGAAAGGGATAAAGAGAGGATTATAGGGGCAGCTGGTGGCGCAGCGGATAGAGCCGGCCCTGAAGTCAGGAGGACCCGAGTTCAAATCTGGCCTCAGACACTGTGACCCTGGGTGAATCACTTACTCCCAGTTGCCTCAGCCAGAAACAAAGAAAGAAAGAAGAGAGAATTATAGAAACTAAGCCTAAATTGTCTCCTCCCCTTAGAATGCAAGCTTCTTGAGGGCAAGGCCTCCTTCCATTCCCCTTTTGTCCGCGTCCCTGACAAAGGCACAGTTTGTTCAGTCCTATAAGTGACCCGGCCCATTGTTCTGTCTGAATGTACCCACGGCCCTCAGCAAAGGCTCCTCGCCGCCCGCCGCCCCGCTGTCTCTCAGCGACCGCCAAGCCCGGGAGGATGGCGAGGGTGTCTCCACACGTGTCTTTTAAGTGGAGCACTTGGCCGTCCTCCACCTCGGCAGCTTGCGGGACCAGGAAACGGCGCATCGTCTCGCAAACTGCGGGCACTCGGAGGGATTGTTGATGCCAGAAAGTGTGCCCGTGAATAGCTTGTCCTGAGAGCACACGTTGAGGGGCCTGGAAGAAGCCTGCGAACAGAGTCCCCGAGGCCGCCCCGCTGCCCCCAGCCTTCCCGGCCTTTGCTGCTCAACTCTCCCAGCACAGGGCAGCCTCAGGGAGGAAGAAATAGGTTTCTGCAAGATGGTTGTGTGAGGGAGTGACTGGGAAATGAAAAACAAAAAAAAAGGCAGCGAAACTTTAAAAAATAGCCCGGTGTGGTAGAGCGGGAGCCAGCCCAGATGCTGAGGTTCAGCCCCATCTCAGCCATTTGTGACTGTGGGAAAATCAAGGAAATTCTTGTGGCCTTAACTCCCCCATGTGCCTTCCTCACAAAGCTGGTTCTGAGAGCAAAGAAAAGCAGTATGTAAAAAAATAATAATGATAATAATAAAGTGCTTTACAACGGTAACGCTTATTTTTTACCCATCACATCCAGGTTGCAAGACGCGGAGCCGCGGTCACCGGGGAGCCGGACCAGAGGCCCTCCTCGCGCAGCTTCTCGAGGCCCGTCCAGAGCTTGCGGCCGCCGAGGGCAGCAGCGGTGAGCACCATTCCCTCTCATTCCCTGGCACCAGATCGTTTTCTTGGAGAGTCTCTGTGGACTTTGGCAAATGTTTTTGGCCCCCTTCCAGCAGATTGGGTTTATACCAGTCCAAATGAATTGGGCATTTAATCAGTCACCCAGTGAACATGCTGCTCTGGGCCCTCTGGTGTCTTCTTTATAATTAATTTTTAACATTTGTTTTCAGCATAAAATGTGCGCCTTTATCCTCCCTGAAATAAAAACAGAGCCTGCACATTACCAAGTGCTGGCCCTGCACGGAACGCACCAGTTTTTATCCCCGTCCCACTATTAGCTGCTATTCATGAGGCAGAGGCAGATACTCAGACCCCCCGGCTCCCTCCCCCCAGCTCTGAGGCCTTCGCCGGGTGGGACAGTTTGTCAGCGTGAGTGTGCATCAGATGGGACCCTGGCGGGGAGTGAGCACCCCCCCCCCGGAACCCTCCCCCCTTCGGTGGGCGCCCCGGTTTCGGGAGCCAGCTTGGGAGTTAAGGGAGCTGTTAGTCAGAAGGTGCTGGAGGCTGTTCCAGGGTCAGTCGGGCTGGATCCTCCAGGCAGACCAGACTCTGCCGTTCTCTGGGACTGAGGCTGTTCGGTGTGCGCAGGCTCCGTCCGAGGTACCGGGGAAGCCGGCAGCCGGAAGTACAGGAGAGAGCCAGGGCAGAGCAGTGACGTCCCTCCCCTTGCCCTGGCGCTGCTGCCAGGGCATGGGCGGGCGCCCCGTGGGGGAGGCTGAAGGAGTGAGTGCCCAGGAAGGATGTGCTGAGCGTTCTGGACTTTGTTTGGGACTCGTCCCCCTGGTGCCGGCCCTTCCCAAACAAAAACAAAGAGTTAAATGTCCGTGAGGCGCCTTGTGAACTTCTGCGGGTTGTGGAGCGTCAGTCGTTGCTCTCAGTGTCACCGACCCCAGGTTAGCAAAGGCGGGTGGACCTCGTCGGACTCTGGCTCATCAGAACAGGAAGGAAGGCTCCGGGCTGCCCTTGACTGGCTTGGGAAAGCCTGAGCTGGTCCTGTCTTAAAGAGGAAGCTGGGCTTCCTCTGGTCACCCCCTGCCCTGGCCCGGGTCAGGGGGGAGCCGGGGCACGGCCGGCGGGGTCTTGCCCCGGCCTTCTTTCAGTTGGGTTTCACCTTGACTTTGTCCACACAGTGGGAAGATGTGGGGATGAGGTGGGGGCTCGGGGGGCACCTGGGATGTACGCGCTCGGGCTGTGACCTCCCAGGCCGTCAATGAAAGCTCTCCGCCTTCCCCACTTGGCTCCCCCAGAGCTGGCCATCACTGCCCTGCTCAAGGAGTTCTGGTGACTCCTGATCTCACTAGGCCAGGACCGGGAATCTATGGTGTCGTGGATGCAGAGGTTGTGGATGGGGAAACTCCCTTCAGGAGTCCCAGGCCGGGCCCTGGTCAGTGCTCAGAGGTCAAGGGTTACCCCCGCCGCCACCGAGTCTGCCTCCAGCCTCTGCTTCTGGGACGAAACGCAGCGTCTCCCACCCGACATTCAGAACCCGCCACAGTCTGGCTGCAGCCTCTTTCCGGGCTGTGTAGTCTTTCCTGCAGGCTGGCAAGGGGTGAGCCAGAAGCCCGGCCCCGTAGCCCACGGGCGGCAGCAGGTGCCAGGGTGGGTCTGGTGCCCTCTAAGAGGTGGTTAGAGCTTGGTCGGGGCCGTGTGGTTCACGTTCATCCTGCGTGTTCCCTAGTTGCGAAGTTCTCCCAGCCAGCTCAGCGACACTTCAGGGGCTTTGGGGGGGAACATGGCCCCCTGAACCCTGGGTGTTGCTGAGAGAGGGCAGGAGGCTCTGGGCGACCGGGACCCCCTCAGATGGAGAAGGGGCCCCTTGATCTCCCGGCTTTTACCTCCCTGCGGGGGGAACCCAAACCCTGGGCTCTGTCGCCAAGGTCCCGACACGTCTCCCACCACCCGGGTCCCCCGAGCCGGGCCGGTCCCAGGCCGGAGAGCTCAGGTTGCTCATTGTCCTCCCCAGCCCACCCCCACTTGTCCTCCTGCAGATCCCAGCATTTCTCCACAAGCTGCTCGCCACGGTGCCCGTTTTAGAGAAAAGACTCATCAAAGGTTACTTTTCATTAGCACTGCAAAGGTCGGACACAGCTCTCGGTGGCGGCCATTCTCAGAGGCACGGAAGGCCCTCCCTGCCTCCGTCACCACGCAGTCCTTGCTCACTTCCCTGTCTCCCCTCATGGAGCCCTGCAGATCCCCCGCAGCTGCTGCTGGGGCTCTGGAAGCCCCCACACTGTGATATCTGGGCCCCGCGCTCCTCGGGAAGGAGGCCTCCCCTGCTCCGACCCTGGCTACACTCACTTAGGGCCTTCATGATATCTTATGGTGCAGCCCCGGAGTTTTCAGCAGCCTTTGCCAGCCGGGGTCCGCCTCCCTCTCCTGCCGCCGAAGCCTTAGATTTGCCTCCCCCCCTACCCCTGCAGCGGCGCTGAAACTGTGGCAGATGTAGCTCTGGGTTTGTCTTGTAATCATGAAGGAAGAGGAGGCGGAGGAGCAGGAGGAAAAGGGGGAGGAGGAAGAGGGGGAGGAGGAAGAGGAGGAGGAAGAAGAGGGGGAGGAAACTGCTAGTATTTATGTAGCACTTTAGTGTTGATAAAATACTTGTGAATCTGGTCTTATCTGATCCTTGCAATGATCCTGTAAAGTGGTGGGGGGGTTATTGTCCCCATTTTACAGATGGGGAAACTGAGTCTGAGAGGAGTTGAGTGACTTTCACATGGTTTCACAGCTGGTAAGTGTTTGCCGCAAGGTTCAGATTCAGATTTTTCTGACAAACTCAATCATCTCAGCACTGCTCCCCCTTCCTCCCCCTCTCCCCCTTCATCCTTCCTGGAGTCTCGGCTTAGACACCTTCCCCACTCCCAGCTGTGAGGCTCGTGGGAGATAATGTATGTAAATGAGCTCCCAGGATGTAAGAAAGGCTTGATTGGGGAGAGGCAGGGCCGGGCTGTCCTAGGGGGCAGCCACAGCACAGAATATACCGAAGATCCCGGTCCCGATCCCAGCTCTGCCCCAGACTAGCTGGGGGACCCTGGGCGTGGCAGTGAGCCTCTCTCAGGCTCCATCTCTAAATCAGGCAAACGAGACGTCTTCTGAAGAGAAAGCATTTACCGACTCGGCTGCTGTTGCTCACTCCTTTCAGTTGGTGTCTGATTCTTCACGACCCCATTTAGGTTTTCTTGGCAAAGGTACTGGAATGGTTTGTCTTTCCTTCTCCAGCTCACTTTACAAATGAGGAAACTGAGGCAGACGGGGTGAAGTGACTTGCCCACTCACCCAGATACTAAATGACTTGCATCAGGTCAGGCAGCTAATAAGCATCTAAAGTCAGACTCGAACTCAGGTTTTCCTGACTCTGGCATGGCCCCATCCATTGCACCATCCTGTTGCCCCTAAGCATTTTTAGGTTGTGTGTATGTGTGTGAGTGTGTGTGTCTGTGTGTGTGTGTGTGGTAAATTAGTAGTACTTTCTAGGGACTTTGGATACAACAATAAAAGACTAAAAGGCTACATGCCCATCTGTATTGGAAGAGAACAGTTTCCATACCAAGGGTTTCCTATACAAGTGAAATCATAGGTCAGGATACAGGCACAGGAAAGAAGGAAGGGAGGGAGAGAAGGAAGGGAGGGAGGGAGAGAAGAAGGAAGGAAGGAAGGAAGGAAGGAAGGAAGGAAGGAAGGAAGGAAGGAAGGAAGGAAGGAAGGAAGGAAGGAAGGAAGGAAGGAAGGAAGGAAGGAGGAAAGGAGGAATGAAGAAAGATAAAGAAAGAAAGAGAGAGAAAGAAAGAAAGAAAGGGAGGAGGGAGAGAGGAAGGAAGAGATTATGATGGGCAGGTGACCAAATTGAGTCTCATTGTTGAAGGACTCTTGTTCTATTTCCTTTTTCTTTTAACCTTTCTAAACCGTCCCTTGCCACCTTTTAATACCTTTTTGCTTTCCCATATTCCCAGGGGGACGCCCACAGACCCAGGTTCAATATCTTTTGATGCCTTAAGCTCCTTGGAGGAGACCCTGCAGCTGTAAAGAAATGTGCCCAGATTGTCCCTGGACATAATGTGCTCCTTGTTGCACGTGTCGGGATCCCCCCTCCCCGGTTCTCTCCCCGTTCGCCATTTCCTGAAGTCCGTCCTGAAGCTCCCCATCCCTGCCCAGGCCCGCGCTGAGTCCTAGCAGAAAGGTCACTCTCTCCTTGGCAGGGGCGGCTCCTGATCAGGGACCAGGATCAGCTGTACCAGAGACAGGAGATGTTGTTAAAATTCCGAGCCAGCCTCGGGCCTCTGGGTCAGCAGACAGGCCGGCCTCACAAATAGATTGAATGTTGCGGGAGCCAGGAGACGAGGGAGAAAGGGGGGAGAGCCAGGAGCGGGTTGGGAAGTCCATTCCTCAGACCACTTGTCAAAGGCCTAGGCTGAGTGTGTGCAGGAGGACACACTCACAGACACACACACACACACACACACACACACTCATACTCACACACACACTTACACAATCACACACTCGCACACTTGCACAATTCCTCCGCTGTTTTGTGTAGGAGTTTGCTACAATTAGGCATCTCCTGATCAGAGCGATTTTTTCCCAGTTAATTCCCTGAAATGGAGGCTCTCATGGAATCAGGGCGGAAGGACTTGCGCCTGTCTCTGGGTGCTGATCTAGAATTCCCGACTGGTCCAGTCACTGGTCTGGGGGGAATTTCTCTCTGAATTTCTTTATTATCCTTTTTTATTTGGTTTCACCAAAATCTGTCATGCAGTCACTGTGCTCGGTTCCGAGTTCAGTGCTTAGTACAGAGGGAGAAATGATATGTCTGTGAGACATGGTCCAGGCCTTCAGGCAGGGGTGCAGTCAAGCATGAAAAATACTGTAGAAAGTCCGACACCGGGATGAAACGCCCCCAAGAGCCAGCCCAGACGATCCGAGGATCAGAGATCTGCAGCCAGAAGGGACTTGGGGGGATCGTCTCCCAGCCAGCTGGGGTCACGCGCCTCTTGCAGTGTCTTGGCCGTTATAAACGTAGAGCCAAGAATGAGTTTAAAGATCCTCTGCTCCTCCCTAATGTTGTCAGTGAGGACACTGAGGCGCTGAGTTGTCCAAAGTCCCGCAGGTCCTCGTTGGTGAGACAGGATGCGAGCAGCTGCTTCTGCTGTTCTGGTTCCTGCTGCCCCTGATTTTTTCCAAGATGAATCCTCTATCTTGTTAAGAACTGCCATTAGACTCTTTTTGGAGCCCCCTTTTCCCATCATCCCCCAAGTCAAATGAAAGATTATCTTTTCTCTTCCAACACCATCCCTCCTCCTTGGGCAATGCTCACGGGCTCTTATCATTCCAGCCGTGATGGAGAAGGAGCTCACGCTTTCAGTCTGAACAGATCCTGCTTCTGCCACTTTCTCCAGAGCCCGGGCATTCTGGAGCAAGGGAGGAGGTCTGCAGGGCTCTGCCAGGGGCCCCAACAAGAGCTTGTGCAAACTGAGGTGGTCCGGGAGGAGCCCCTCGCTTCCCCCACCTTCACCCCCTGGAGCCGTTCAGTAACATCCTCCTCAGAGTCCCCGCTGTCCCCCAAGGCCGACTGCCCGGTGCAGGGCGGGGCCAATAGATTCTCTATTTATTCAGTGAGTATTTTTGAATGATTCACCCAAGAGGCAGGATGGGTTCTCCAGAAGGCCCGGATGTAAATCTTGCTATAGCTTTCCATCCTGAGTGGGTTTGTAGATGTGGGACTGGTTCCTTGTAGAGATTTCTCCTCCGCCCCAGTCCTCGCCTTTGGTGTGGGGACAGATCGCTCTCTGCCCAGAAGGGAAGGTGAGAGGACCTCTTGAAGCCTACAGTCCCTCTCCTGGGGACTCTGCCTCGTACTGGTCTCTTGGCTGTGAGCACCGTGAGAGCAGAGATTTGAGAACTTTTAGCATCCCTGGGACCGGGTTTGTTCTCTGATGGGATCTGGGTTAGGTTAGAGGTGGGGGAACGCATCTCGGCCTTCCCTGGACCGATGGGAAAAGGAACAGCCCGAGAATGATCAGTCACCCCTTGCATCCATCCCTTGCAGTGATATGGCTGCTCTGGGGGAGGGAGGAATCACTGAAGCATCCTATGGGGAGCCGAGAGGCTCCATTTTGTAACCAGCAGGATGTTTCTTAAGGCAATCCACAAGCGCGCAAGTCCTCCAGCCCCTTCAGGTTGGATCAATGAGAAGCAATCCTCTTCCTCCCATCAGATATCAGAGCCGGGCAGGGGCTGACGTGATCAATGACTTCCTTATCTGCACAGGATCAGCTGAAAATGATAATGGAGTCTCCCTGCAGAGGGATCTGAAGAATCTTTTGTTTAAAAAAATACATCCACCCTCCTCGAGGAAAAGAGAAAGAACTGATTTCTACTGCAGGAGCATCTGTGGAACTGCCACGTTAAACCCTCCGTCCATCGAATCCCCGGCAGCGAGGAGGAAAGCGAGCGGGAGGGAACAAAATGGAAGCAGGTCGTGGTTTTCCCGGGTCCTGCCGGAAGCGTCTGAGCCGGTCCCATCTGTGCGGCGCATCTGGCTGGGCCGTCAGGGTGGGGGGCGCCGCGGCGACAGCCACGAAGTTCAGACGATACCCGTGGCCGCCGCTGCTCAGTCAGACGCGGTCCTCCTAACTCCCGGCTCTGTCGGCGTTTCTGCGATGCGCCGTTTGATGCACAGAGAGAGCACGAGCTGGATCATCTTCCAAACGGGTTAAAAATGGAGGGGGAGGGAGGGATGCGCGGGAGGGCAGAGGAGCCGCCATTGCTTCCCATCTGGCAGGCTGGTCAGGGATTCACCCTCGGAGCTTCCCCATCAGTGCAGAAAAGCGGCTCTGCTCCCCGGCCTGGGCCCCCGGCAGGTGCGCAGGGCCCGCCTCCAGTCTCTGCTCCAGGCAGGAGCTCATGGAGACCATCCTCCTCTGTGACATCGGGGATCCACTGTCTCCTGTGGGAGCCGGGTCCCCTGGTCCAGGGCCTGCAGCTTGTGTTTGCCGGACCCCTTGGGCCGTCTGCCTGGTGACATCTGTGAGCCCCTTGTTTTTAATAGAAAGGAGTGCAAAGGAACACAGACTGACGGGTGGAACCATTGTGCCCAGTCGGGAAGATGTCTCCATGAGTTCAAAACTTCAGCCTTGGTCAAGTCACTTCACTCTGTTTGCCTCAGTTTCCTCATCTGTAAAATGGGCTGGAGAAATGGAAAACATCTTCAGTATCTTCACACCAAAAAAAACACCAAAGGGGATCATGAAAAATCAGCACAAGTGGAAATGGCGGCCACAACAAAGGAAAGCAATCCTACGGAAATAGCTCTCCCCCAAATTTTAAGTTCACAGACCCATTGACCTAGAGCATTCACCTATGTGATAACCGGTATCCAAAGTAGAGGACTCCGAAATTATTTGGTTAATTTGGAAAGTCAAGTTAACAAGTACTTGTCTAGTGCCTACGAAGTGCCGGGCACTGATCAGAAACACTTCAGCATATTGAAGGCTTGCCGTCTGATTGTGGATCGTGGAACGCAGGACTCAAACGTGGGCCCTTCAAGGAAGGGCAGAGAGGCAGGCGTGCGGCTGGAGGCCGGCTGGAAGGACGCTGGCGACGTGGGTCCCAGAAGAGCTGCGCTGACATCTGCCTCCAGGATCCAGCGGGAGACCCCGAGCTTCAGCGTTTGCAAGTCAGGTCCCCGGCTCATCAAGGTGAGCGCCGTGGGAACGGTGGAGTAGGGGGTGGCCGGGTGTGCCCCCAGACTAGGATATGGGCCCGTCATGTGGTCAAAACGTGGAAGGCCCCCCCAAAACCATTCTGTGATCGGGAGCCCTGGCTGTCCCCGCCGGGAGGCTCTGCCTCCCCGCTAGAATCCCGCCCTCCCAGCCCCCCGGAACACCCGAGGCTTTCCCGTGAGGATTATTCACAATTTCCCAGTTGTGGTTTGCTTGGACGCAGTTGCTGAGCGTTGTCAGCCTCGCTAGGCTGTGCGCTCCCCGAGATCAGGGCCTGCGGTTTGCTTTTCTTCGTGTCCCTGGCTTAGCGCGTTACCTGGCATATAATCGGCGCCTAATAAATGCCTATGGCGGCTGGAACCACAACCCTAGAGCTCTGGGGGGCTCCTGGGGGTGGGATATGGGTGAGGGTTGAACAGATTGAGAGGGCGGCTCACATTGGCTTGGGCGCCCTCCTTAGGGAGATCCCAGAGCCGCTGCCTGACTGACAGAGCCGCCACCCGGGGTGTCTCGGCTCCGGGGGCGCTGGGTCATGGGGACGCCCCCGCTGCTTTCCCCTGCCTGGCCTGAGACCGCTCGAGGCCTCGGCCCCGCCCCGTTAGTGCGCCCAGCCCGGGAGCGCAGTGTGCAGGGAGGGGGGGGCTTTCAGACCGAGCCCCACTCAGCCGGAGCTTCCTTACCTTGGGTGTCTCAGACCCTGTGGCAGCTGGCAACCCCTGGGGATCCCTTTTCCGAATAGGTTTGTGAATGCACAGGGATAAGCCGCGCGGGCGTGTGCCCCCAAATACCCCCAAACGGCGGCGACATTGAATTAATTATCAAAATGTTTTAAAATTCCCCCAACCCAGGTTAAAGGTCCCAGCTCTTAGATAACGTTTGAGGCGGAAGGGGCCGAGAGCAGCAGGCCCTTATGTTCCGGGCCAGGCCAGGCGGGGTTCGCCAGGGCTCGTCTGTCCCACTGGCTCAGCGGGGGCGATGGGGGTCTTGGGCGTCTCTCGGGACGGAGCCCAGACAGCTCCCTGGGGCGTCCCAGGGCTCGGCAGCAGGTGACAGATTGGAAAGACCTTGTTCCAAAAAGAGCCAGATCGTTCCCCGGTGACGGAGGGAGGGGGAAGGATCCCAAGGACACGCTCGGGGCCCTTGGATCTGCTCCTGGTGCTTGTCCCAGAGGTGTCCCGGCTGGTGCCGCGGGCTCAGGGGGCCGGCTTCCCCAGAGACGCTGTCTGTGTACCAAGATGGCAGGGCCCGAACCGCCCAGGGCCGCTGGGCCCCAGACGGGGCAGGGAGAGAGCCGAGGCCCGGCCTCATTCTCAGGCGGTTAGTGCCTAAGGGAAGGGGCCCTTCCTCCTCCCCCAGCCCCGGCCTGCCTCGAGTCCTTCTCCCAGCGTCTGGCCCCTCCTCCCTGTCTCTCCCCAGCCCCTCTCATTAGACCGGTGTGGGTCTAAGGGCATTTCTCCGTCCCACCAGAACTGGCCAAGGCCTTGTTCCTTGGGCCCTCACAAACACCCCGTGAGGCAGCTGCTGGAGGTAACGGTGTCTCCACTTATAAATGACAGGTCTGAGCCGTGTCCGGGCCGGGGGTTTGCCCAGGATCCCCCAGCTAGACCGCGTCGGAGGCAGGATTTCGGGCTCTGAACCCACTGCTCTTTTCAGCTCTGGAAAAATCCCCAAATCACAGCAACAGGGACAGGTTTTGTGCCGAGTCCCGGGGGCCCGGGGCTGGCCTGGATCACCTCTGAGGCCGCTTCCAGCTCTGCTTTTTGGGTCCCAGGCTGCAGGACGGAGCCCAAGAAAGCCTCTGGCTCTGGGGACAGAGGTGACCCCGAGAACCTAGTTTCGGTTGGAGATTTTAGGAGGCTGAGACTGGGCCTGCTTGTGGGCAGAAAGGAAGGTGCCGGGCTCGGCAGAGAAAGGAGATAATTAGGGTATCTGTGTCCCAGAGGGCGCTTCAGGGAACGGGTCCCATGTGCAGAGCCCTCAATAACAGACTTCCTTCTGAGGAAGGAACTTCTCCTCCCTCCTAGTTGCAGGTGAGAAAACTGAGACTCGGGGAAGTTGCAGAATCTTGGGGGCAAAGGGAGCCCAGGCCGGCTGGGAAGTGCTCAAGGTCGTTGTTCAGGGGCTGAGACTAACACCCAATCCTAAGGACTCTCCGCTCCATTTCTCTTTCCCCTGGGCCGGCTTCTCTCCCAGAAGGAGGGTTAGCCTTGGAAAGGAGCGGAGATTATGTTGCAATGAGCTTTAAACCCCCCCCCCATCCCCAATCCCAAGTCATTGCTGGGCAAGGGGTCAGCACTACTGGTAAACAGAGTCCCACGGCCCAGACCTGACTTCTAACTCTTCACCTTACTAACTACGGGACTTTGACCGAGTCACTTAAACTCTAAGGGCCTCAGTGTCCCCATTTATAGAATTGAGGCACTGGACAGATGGCCTCTGAGGTCACTTCTAGATTCACTGCTGGGCTGCCCGGCAGAGAATACACCTGCCCTGGAACCCGAATGACCTCGCTCAAAACCCAGGCCTTCCCGTGTGCCCCTGGACAAAGCACTTACTCCTCGCCTGCCTCAGTTTCCTCAACTGCAAAATGGGGCTGAGAACAGCATTTAGTTCTTGGAGTTGAGGGATCTGTGAGATAATATTGGCTGAAGCCTCAGCACACTGCCTGACAGAGTAAATAAGCCCTTAAAATGTTTCTTCCTTTCCCCTCTGATTCTCTTTCTTTGCCTAGAAAATAAGAGCATTAGATTTAAGGGCCCTCTAGAAATCTGACCTTGGACCCAGGCACAGGCATCCCTTCTTTCTTCCTTCTCCCCCCTTCCCCCCGCCCCAGCACCGACACAAGGAGTCAGATAAGCCTTTGCTCCCATCACCCTCCATCCTGCCTGTATATTCTGTCACTGGTCTTCTCCAGCAGGGGAGGGGGAGCAGCCCTGGGTCGCAGCCACTGGAACGCTTCTAGATCCCCAGAATTCCGAGTTCCCCCTCCCCCTTTCCTTTTTCCCCCAAGCCTGACCCAAATCATGCTGAAGGATAACTGACAGGCCAGCAGGGGTGGGGGTCCCCCTCCGGGGAGGGCTGCTAATCTCTCCCGCTCAGTGGGTGCTCCGAGAGGCCCCGCCGGAGGACGAGGAGCTGAGAGACAGCCATTGAGGGGGCAGGGATGCTAATGCCGCCATCCTTCCTCCAGAAATCCCATCAGCCCCCAGCCTTTTAGTCAGAGCTTTGATTTAAGTATGTCTCCCAATCTTTGATCTCTGCCTCTGTCAGCAGTTACAGTAGAATGATCCGGGGGCACGAGCCGGGAGAGATGCCTTTAAAAAAAAAACAAACTTTCTTACTAATTCCCCTCTCGGTTTGTGTGTATGGTTCTGGGCCCCCCCAGCCCCATTATATTTTCAAATTTGGGTCTCCTAATTGTCATTGATAAAAGCTGAAATCTGCAGAAACTGCTCAGACCTTCAGTGAAGGATCCCGAGTGTGTCCCCAGGAGGAGAGCAGCGGCGGGCAGGGCAGGAGGGAGGGAGGCAGGGGCCTAAAGTCCAAGTCCTTCGCAGCATTCCCGGGTGCGAGAGCGGGCCTGGAAAAACAGAGGCCCAGAAACGAAAGCGCTCCAGCCGTGGAGCAGCATGGGGGATTGTTGGAGAAACCGAGCTAATGAGGGTTAGGGTTAGGGTTAGGCCTGTTTCCTTAAAAACGGCCCCCACTGGGACATGAGACATTTAATGTAAATTCCAAATTATCCTTTAGCACCGAAGAGCAGGGCGAAAAGAGATTGGGCGAGCCCCAGATAACGGAGAGCCCCTCTTCACGGAAAGTGCACTTGTCCTTCCCTCCTCTTGGTCCCCTTTCCTGTGCTTTAATGACCTAGATTTCCCCTGCCCTGAACCCTAAAATTAGCCTCATTCATCTTGGAGTTAACAATTAAGTACCCTATATTCTGTTTTCGTCACCATCCTTAATAACATTTTATAGGAAAATAGGCCTCGTTTGGCAGCCTTCACCTGTTAGAAATGAACGGGGATGGGGGGGAGAGGGGGGAGCAGTCTCAGGAGGCTGGCTAATTAACTGAAAGTAAGAGTCTCCATTTTTTCCATGTCTGAAAGGCACAGGGCTATCCTGGGGAGGGGGCAGGAGAGGGGCAGCCAGCAGAGCTAAGACACCTTCAGTTCCTCCAGCCTGAACTCAGCACCCTAAGGAAAAGTGGGGTCTCAGGTTAAAATGCTGCCTCCAGTGTTACTGCCCGCGTGAGCAGGGCAGAAGTTATTCCCTCGGGGCTCATAAAATAGGGCATTCAAGGCCCTTTCCATCTCTTAATGTACTTGGCATCCCTAGAACTTGCAATTCAACTTCTCCCCTCTTCCTTGATGGAGAAAGAGCCCGATCAGGGGTCAAGAGGTCTGGGTTCCAGATCAGCCTTAACATCCAGAGCAAGCTCATTTGCTCATCTGTAGCATGGGATGTCTCAGAAGTTGTCAGGAAAAAGGCTCCGGGGGACCCCCCAGCCACAAGGAGCGGGAGCTGCCCACAGGCCTCCCTGCCAAGGAGGCAAGGACCTGGCCAGAGGCAGATGGAAGCTCCTCTCTTCCCTCCCTCCTCCTCCTCTTCCTGCTCCTCCTCCTCCTCTTCTTCCTCCTCCTCTTTCTCCTCCTCCTCTTCCTTCACCTCTTCCTCTTCTTTCTCCTTTTCCTCCTCCTTCTCCTCCTCCTCCTCCTCCTCCTCTTCCTCCTCCTCCTCCTCCTCCTCTCCTGGCTCGTATTTCTTGGACCTAGAGGCAGAGTGTGTGCATGGAATCAGTCACATTTACTAATTGATTATGCTGTGCCAAGCACTGGGCCCCGTTCTGATGGGGGAGAGCCGTGGAAACCCTCAGGAGCACACTCAGGTCTTGGGAGGAGAAGGGCCTAGCGGCTCAGGGGACGGCGAGGGCTTCTCCCAGATGCTGGTGTTTTTGCCAGGTCTAAAGGGAAGCCAGGCAGGAGAAGGAGGAGAAGAATGGGAGCAAAGATGGATGCGCAAGTCCCTTCCAGCTGGGAAATTCTGTGAATAATTAACGCAGTTTGAGAAAATGCCCAGCAGATGTTCCCAGACTGGCCCAGGCGGCGCGAGAATCTCGCTGGCTCCCGTTTGCCGGGAACAACCACGGTCACAAAACTCCAGGAGAAGGAGAAGCTGGTGTTTAATCCACCTGGCAGCGGCCCATTTAACAGACAAGAACGGTGCGACCCCTGGGCTTCTGGCTGAGCTCTCCTGAGTGGAAGTTGGGAAGAATAAGAAAACCAATATTGCACATTTCTGTCTCCTCTGGCACTTTCCGGCCTTCATTGGCAATTACTCCATTCCCCGGCTCACAGATGAGTTTGAAGTGACTTGGCCCGCATCATATAGCCAGATCCCAGCCCTGTGGCTGAGCCCCTCCGGCTGGGAGCCGAGCAGGGGCCCCGGGGTGCTCCTGAGGCTGCCTCCCCGGGCCTCTGGGCCACAGTTGTTGTTCCAGGAGCCAGGTTATATGGGGAGGAGAAAGTCCTTATCAGAGCCCATGGGGTTCTTAACCAGGAGTCTGCTAGCCTGTCTCTTTAAATTGTGGTAGCTGTTTTGGGTTGTGGTTCAGTGGTTTTTGATCATGTCCAACTCTTGGTGATCATACCTGGGATCTTCTTGGCAAAGACGCTGGATTTCTTTCTCCAGTCCATTTTACAGATGGGGAAACCAAGGCAAACAGTATATAATGATTCGCCCAGGCTCACACAACTAGGAAGTGTGGAAGGCCTGATTGGGACGAGGTCTTCCTGACCTCAGGCCTGCTACTGTGTTCCTGTCCATTGTGTAGCCACCCACCCAGTGTGTGGGTGCACTGTAATGTAGTTGTTCTCTTTTATAGTCCCCTTGGTTTTATTTTTGTGCACATAAGAATATGAGTTGGGGGGGAACGGTTCTTAGCCATGAGACAGGGGAGGTGGAGGTAGGACCACGGGAGCTCTGGGCACTCTGCCCTGGCAGCCCCTGCACAGTCTGCCTAACCTGCTTTAAAGCCGGCAGGTTGCACCCTCCGTGAGCCGGGGTCTCTGGGAGTGAATAAAAGCTGTAGGAAAATGCCATTCAATATCGAAGCTTTGGTTTGTGCTTCTGTGTCCCAGCGGGCCCCCAGGGCACCTAGTAGGTGCTTTCTAGTGTTGTGCTTTAGTGTTGTGCTTGGACGGGAGCAAGGGCGATCTCACTGGGTCTCTGGAACAAAAGCCCATTTCTGGCAGGAGCCGGGAACACTCCAAGAAGAAGGTGCCGAAGGGCCGAGCCAGAAATCCTCTTGTGCAAGTGCCAGGAAGCAAACACAATTGCCCCATTTGTACAGTTACCTGCCCGGGCTTCCTCCTGCACAGAGGAAAGAACGTGCTCTTTGTGTCCTTCACATCCAAGTGCTGGGAAGCCTCCATGTACCTTGGGAGGTGCTGGGGGGGGGGGGGCATTCAGCCCCTTCTCTTTCCCAAAGCAGTTCCCTCTCCTCTTGGAGAATCCCTGAGGGCCTCTGGCAGCCCGGATTGGGAGGCAGGTGCTTCCCCTTCTGCTAGGAGGGGAAGTCACGTCATTGGCTCAGACCAAATGATGGAGGTCCTTTGGAGCTTTCAGCCTGTCCTGAGTCCTGACGCTTCCTGGCTTGGATGCCCCACGGGGAAGACTTAGCTTTCTGATGCTCAGTTTCCCCATCTGTAATAGGAACGAACATGCCAGACGAGGTGAGCTCTGTGCTCTGTTCCGGCTCCAAATCCAGGAGCTAATCTTGGATCTCACCTTTTTGTAGCTGGAAAAGCAGCCCAGTAAAGACCACATCCTTCCTGAGCCTCAGTTTCCCTTTTGGCAAGATTGGGATAATATTATTTACACTGCCCGGCTTACAGAGTTGCTTCTGAGTGCTTACAAATCTTCATGTCCTCTAAAAATAAGAATCGTTGTTTTTTCAAGATCACATAAAGGGTAATCGGGATAATCTCTGCCTTCCCTCGGAGTGGCTGGCATCGATACATATGGAATCCTGAATCCTGGAATTCTGTACATTAATATATATGGAATCCTAAATCCAGGCTCAGAGGCCAGTTAGTTCAACTCCTCATTTTAGAGATGAGGGAACTGAGGCTTCTGGTAGTTAACTAATTTGTCCAGTAGGACAGCAGCGTCTGCTCTGTGCATTGCCAGGCTGGTGCTGGGCAGCACGTGATGGGGAACAACCTGACTGTGCCATTTACTGCCTAGCGGACGCCAACCTGACAAGTCACTTGACTCAATTTCCCTTTTCCTCATTTCTAAAGTGAGGGAATTTGAATATATAGTCTCTCTTAGTTCTCATCCTGCTTTCTCTCTCTCTCTTTCTCTCTGTCTCTGTGTGTGTGTCTATCTGTCTGTCTGTCTCTATCTCTGTCTCTCTCTGTTTCTGTATCTCTCTCTCTGTTTCTCTGTCTCTCTCTCCCTCCTTTCCTTTCTCCCCCATCTCTGTCTCCAACTCTCTGTCTCTGTGTCTCTCTGTGTATGTATCTCTCACTCTGTCTCTCTCTGTTTCTGTCTCTCTCTCGCTCCATCTCTGTCTCTCTCTCCCCCCTTCCTTTCTCCCCCATCTTTGTGTCTCTGACTGTCTCTCTATTTCTGTCTCTTTCAGTTTCTGTCTCTGTCTCTCTCCTCCCCTTCCTTTCTTCCCCATCTCTATGTCTCTGACTCTGTCTCTGTGTCTCTTTCCCTCATTCTCTCTTTCCCTCCCCTCCATTCCCCTTCTCCGTGCTGGGAGAGAGAGCACACTGGTTGACAGAAGAGATCTTAACAGTTTCAAGCATTGGACTGGAACTAGCAAGATAAAATTCATCTGGAATAATGCAAAGTCTCATCCACTTGGGTATAAATAATCAACTTTACAAGTAGAAGACGAGGGTAGGAGGCACCGGGGAGCAGGTTTGAAAGAGATCTGAGGGTCTCAGCATGTTACCATTCTCAAGGAGTCGTCGGACACGACAGGCACCTGAAGCCATCTTGGGTTGATTAGACCCTGAGCGCTTCCAAGGATCAGGAGGGATGAAAGCCTCACCGTCCTCTGCCCTTGTCAGACCTTATCTAGGTTTAGTTTGTTTAGTTCTGAGCATTGGAATATAAAAAGGTTCACTGGGGAGAGCAACCTCTAACTGAAATCCGGCATTTCCATTATGAGCCAGGAATAAGAAGCCCAGTGGTGTTGGGCTTCCCGGCCCGCTAAGGATGAGGCGGAGGCCGGGGTGACCCAGAAAGGGCGGAGACCCCTCTGATAGACCAGAAGCTTCTCCAGGGCAGGGCCGATATCCTTGCCCTCGGCACCAGGCCCTGCCCTGCCTTCCTGGGTGAATAAAGAAAGACTTGTTGAAATGACTTGCATTTCCTCCTTCACCCCAGAAAGTGGAAGCCAGTCTATTTTTTACTGTACTTCTTTACTTTTTAAAAAATTTTTAAATAGCAGTTTCCATTTTTACTCTTCTAAAATATTTAATTCTCCCTCGGAAGATTTAACATCTTATTTCCTGAGGATTAACTCTTCCATTTTTAAAGAGGGTGCCTTTATTTAACTCAGCCAAGAATAGTTTTTTTTTTTTTTTTTAATCAAGTATATGGCGGTCAGCCGGCCTCTGGGTGACCAGAAGGCCTTGGGACTCCCTCCTTAGGCCCCTGCCTTCCTACCAGGAATACTTAAAATCAGTTTGTTTGTTTTTTTATTAAACCCATGCAGATTTTTTTAAAGCAAAGTTTCACCCACTAAGACCATTTTTAAGGGGATTAATACTCAATGCATAATGCATCTGGGAGAGAAGACTCATTGCAATAACCCTTAATTGGAAGAAGCAAAAAAAAAAAAAGTCAGCTGTCACAAAGTACAGAGAATCCACATTGGAAATGTGAAGCATGTTTTCGAGGTTAGCGTTGATCCTGAGCCAATCAGAAGAGGGAGGGAGGGCGGCCTCCCGGGCGCCGTAAATATCCTGGATTTGGCACCAGCCCGGACAGTTACTGTTACTGGGAGCATTTCCCTAATTGTCTGTTAGTTAAGGACTGCCAGCGAAGGGGAAGAAACACACAGAGAGATTCAATAAAGCCTCCGCCACGCCGCCTCCTTTTTTTTTTTTTTTTGCAGGTCCTAATCAAAAGCTTCATTTCTCCCTCCACTTGAGTAATTAAGTCGTGTGATGTTGATCTGTTGTGACTGCCCCCAAATCTTTCAAGGCCGCAGCTTCCTCGCCCCCCTTCCTGGGAGCTGCTCCCCCCCTCCCCGACCTTCCATTTCACCGAATCCTCCCTCCTTCCCCTTTGCTGACTATCGGCTATGTCTGGGCTCTGAAGCATCCACTCCGTGGCATCGGCCAGGAAGAGAGATTGTTGGGATTCATCAATCTCCAGTCCTCCTCACAACAAAAGTGGCCTAACTTCATTTTGATGATTGCTGCTTTATCGTATAAATCTATACATAAAATAAATACTTATAATATAGTTTTAGGTCTGACATTGCTAGACTACCTTCCTTCGAGATTTTTCATTAATTCCCTTGATATTCTTGATCTTTTCTTCTTCCAGATGAATTTTGTTAATTTTTTTTAGCTCTATAAAATAATTTCTGGCAGTTTGGTTGGTATGGCATTGAAGAAATAGACTAACAGGTAGAATGGTCATTTTTGTTTTATTAGCTCGGCCTACCCATGAGCCATTGATATTTTTTCCGGTCGTTTAGCTCTGTCTTTATTTGTATGAAAAGTATTTGTAATTGTGTTCATATAACTCCTGGGTTTGTCTTGGCAGGTAGAGTGGCAAATGTTTTATGTTATTTAAAGTTATTTTAAATGGGATTTCTCTTTCCGTCTCTTACCGCCGGGCTTTGTTAAGAACATATAGAAATGCTGAGGATTTATGTGATGTAAAAATTTTGAAGGGATGTACAGAACTAAGTGCCTCTTAGATGCAGATGAGAGCACCATGGACAGTACTCTGGACCAGGAGTAAGGAAGAAAGATCAGATCCTGCCTCAGACACTTATTTAGCTGTGTGACTCTGGACAAGTCACTTAATCCTGTTTGCCTCAGTTTCCTCATCTGTAAAATAAGTTGAAAAAGGAAACGGCAAACCATTCCAATACCTTTGCCAAGAAAGGGATCTCAAAAATTCAGGTATATATAAAAATAACTAAATAATAATACCATTTCCCAGAACTGGTGGGGGGATTAAATGAGATATTTTAAAGAGCTCTGCAAAACCTTAAAATACTATTTTTAAAAACTCTTATCAAATAAAAGATTGCAAATACCTAGTCAAGAATAACTGAGGGTGAGGGGGGGAAATGACTATTTTTGACTTTTTGCTAGATCCAAATCAGAAAATAACTGACCGGTTATGATCATGCTTTTTTTTCTTCAACATTCAGATTTGATAGCTAATGAAAAGAGAGTATTTTTAAGCCGTCTTCCATATGTATTCTCAAGCCAGATAAAGCACACACAGCACCTTGCATGACTTAAAATATTCCATAAATGTACTTTCATAATCATAATTATTGTTGTTTATTAGCGCGTTATTTTGAAAGCACTGATCCAGTGTGACAGGATGGAAAGAATGCTGGATTTGGAGCCCAGGTTCATTTTGGAGCTCAGTTTAGAGCTGGCAGGTAGACTGGCCTTAGGTCATCAATTCTGAGACGGTTTCTCTAGTCTAACCTCCTCCTTGTTATTCATGACAAAACGGAGCCTTGGACCAGAGAGAAAGCGGTACCCAGAAGATCACAGCTAACAAGTCACTGAGCACGTGTGGCCCCCTCAAGTTCTTACTGATGCAGAAAATGTCTCCCTTCTGGCGCAAATCCTGCAAACCTAAATTGCATTTTTTTAAAGAAAGAGTGAACTAGGGCTCCCCCCCCCCAACACACTCGTACATGCGTGTACGTGCACACAGAGACTTTCTTGCTATTTCAAAGCTTTCCATCCCTGCATAAGTGAGAGGCTTATAATGGGCAGCCTCGCTCTTCGCTCTCCCCTGGGACCTTTTGATCTATAAACCCAGGGAGGAAAGAGAGGCGTTCTGTTCCCCCAGGGCCAGAAGCACCGAAAGCTGGCTCATCTTAGAACACCTGCTGCACCGTGGATGTTCCTGCGGCAGGGAACTTTGATGTTCAGCCGTGGGGACCCACTGCCATGATCTTTTCCCTCCTCTCCCCACACCAGCTGTCTAATGGCTGAGAACGCGGGGCGGCCTTTGGGACCTGCTGGGGATGAGGGGGGAGAGTGTCCCTGCACCAGAGTATCTGAGGTGGCGGGAGCATCGCACATCACAGCCAGGGTTTCCGGGTCAGAAAAATGTCTGTCTGAGCCGGCGGTTTCCCTCACTTCCCGGGGATGCTCAGATGCTGTTTTTCATGCTCTTTCTAGATTTAAGGCTTAGACCTAGCCCTTCCACCTCGTTCAGGAGCCATCGCGGCAGAAGAAACGTAATAAGCCATTTCACGGCCTCGGCCCTGCATCTGACTGCTGGGAAGCAGACAGTGTTTGGTGACAACAGCCTTGACCTTCTGCTGGAAGGCCTGGCTTAATCACCTTAGAGCCAGGGGAGCATTTTGGCTTTGTGTAAAAACCAAGAAGGACGATTTTTAAGAATCCTTCCCCAGACAAAAAGCGTCCTTTGTTCTAGGTATCCTCAGAACTGGGCAAATAGGCTCATTCTAAATGGAAGCGAGGTCTCTGAAGGGCCGCCATCGCCAAAGAAACAACCAAAGAGGGGCTGGAGCATTGGTGGCCATTTGGGGCAAGGCTTTGGATGAACGGACGTGGTCACACTCGAGGTCTTCCTTCTCTGAAGCAGCCACTGATTTGTGTAAAGCAGTAAAAACAACCACTGTTCAGTTGCCTTTCATCCAGGAGTAAACCTCCTGGAAAGGAGCAAAGGGACGTGGCCAGAGGGGGCTGGGATGGCTATCAGCTCTCAATTTGCTTTGGCCCCAATATGTAGTAGCTAGGTGGCCTTGGTTGTCAGCCTCGTTGCCTCAGTTTCTTCATCTGTAAAATGGGGGTCAGAACAGGATTATAGTCAATCTCTACTGAAGCACTTGGTCTCAAACAATTGCAGGATGGCAGCTGCTGGACCAAGCTGGAAAGTAGTGGAAGGAAAATGGTCTATATTATAGACACAAAGCACTCATCATCATGGTCATTAACAATTACATAATGTGAAGTTTGCAAAGCACTTTAAAGCTGTTATCTTAAATCTGTGAGTTTCACAGTAAGCTTAAGATGGAAGAATTGCAACTATTATCCCCATTTTAGAGAAGGGCAGACTGAGGCTCAAGGAAGTTACACAGTTAGAAATGCTGTCACCTGGATGCATATTTTCCACTTGTGCAGGCTATTTGCACACCCTCCTGCGAGGGAAATGCTTTGAAGTGCAGCCCACTTTGAAAATCTTTCCCAAGGTTTCCTAACAGACACAGAGATGGGAGATCTTTACTTGGGGCTGGCAGCCTCTCTTCAGATACACTATTTAAAACATTCAGCCTTAAAGTCTGGTTGCTTCGTGTGTGTGTGTGTGTGTGTGTGTGCGCGCGCGCATGTGTGTATACATGTGTGTGCATGTGTGAGTGTGTAGCTCATTTTAAATTTCCACATTTTTTTCTGTACGTCTCACACAGTTTTTTTTCCCCTCTGCAGTTTGTCATGAGAAGATTAACCTTGATTCAAGGAGCTTTAGATCTAATTTAGCCCTTCCTGTCTTAAGGAAGACACACATTTTCATAGGGCGTCCTTAAGGTTCGCTGTTTAATACTCGCCACGAGTAGTGCTGCCTCCTGGGTCAGGAAGCGGTAGATGAAGAAGTGGATACATGGTGTTTATGATGTTACATCCACAAAGCTGTAAATGGAAGATTCTAGTCCCATTGGGCAAGAGGAGATTGTGGCAATCCAAGCTAACCCAGTCTCCTTCTGGTGAAGGATTCGAAAAGAACCAGTAGAGAATGGCCAGGAATACAAAACAATTTGGGAAAGAATTCAGAACTCACCACCTTGTTCCTCCCCCGCTCCTGTTCCAGATGGAGGCAGGAGGACCACTTGCTTAAGATGATGGCCAGAGCCTTGGTTTCTGGGGAAGGAGAATGGGGTTAGAGATAAGGGATCAACGCCTGACTGCCAGTGACGAGTTGTTTTTTTAAGTTACTCCGCTTGGGCCCCGCCTCCAGGTCTCGATTCCATCATCCGTCCCGTGAGAGGATGGGATAGATGACGTCCCAGGACCACCTCTCCGTGACCCCATTCTTGATTCTGTGTAGTTGAGTCAGGGCTGTTGACTTCTGAGTTCTTGCTGGGTCCTGGATGTCTTGTCATCCGAGTGTGAAAATTAAGAAGCGGTTATTTGCAGGGAACAAGTGGAGGCGGCTGGTCGGCCAGAGAGAACGGCCGACCAGCAGAAAACGGACCCGGTTCTGTACTTCCTCCCCTCGGTGCTGGGCTCTGGTCAGGTAGATTGGCTGATTCTATTAAAGTGTAAGTATTAGCAAATCGAGATAAATGTGACCGTTGCTTGGTTACTAATCCAATCTGAGAAGGAAATAAAAATAGACTCCATAAATTTAGAACTTTTAGGCCATGTGCCAAGCCAAGTATTCCTGCTTGCCTCCATTTGACAATCCTTAGATTGAAAGGGAAGGTGGGTGTGGGTGTGCATGTGTGTGTGTGGGTGTGGGTGTGTGTGTGATAGGTGGTGCTTTGTGTTGACAAAAGCAGGTGCTCCTTACCTGTGGCAGGATCAGGTTACTCAGACACTGTCAGGTAGGGCTGGAGGACTAGGGGATGGGAAGAGGAGGAGACAGGGAACAGATGCTACTTAAATAGGAAAAAGAAATTCCTCGAAATTAATCTGATTAAAAAGCCAAAAGGGTACTGTATAATTTAAGCCACATTATACTGTCGGAAGAAATAGGATAAAGGTTCAGTTTTACTCATCTTAATATAAAAAATACTCTCTTTCCCTCCTAAGAAGCTTTCCCATAAGACACTGAAAATTAAGAAACACTTCTTTATTATGTGATCATAGTAATTATAGAAACGCCACCCTGAGCCGGAGTCTTGGGAAAGCCTATGGAAAATAGATCAATGCATCTTCCGCATCCCTGATTAGGGACACTTTGGGGGGATGAAAATGATACTTTTTCTGTCTCAGAACAGCAAGATTCCAACAAACCCCAAGCTCCTGCTGTTCTATGCCTCGCCAAGCATTTGGGGAAGGTCAGAGGGTCGTGGATGCAGATCCTCAGCCTCCGGGGCCCACTCATTTTGCAGAGGGGGAACCGCGGCAGGACTGAGAATCGGCAGGGCCTCCCCTCCAGACCTGGAGATCTCTAAACCTCCTGTAACCAGCAGCTCAGATTGAAACCCCACAGGAGAATCCGTGGGAGGGAAGATTGTCGAGGAGGTTTTGGAAGCGTGAGAGGATAAAGCCTGTCCACGTTGTGCCAGCCCCTTGGGACGGCCCAGCCTGCCCGCCCCTCTGGAGAGCTGGGGCTTCCATTCCTGGGGCCATCACTGACACTCCTGGCGCCCGTGTCCCCAGGGACGGTCGTTCCCCTCTCCCTGTTCCATATTCTACGGGGGAGAAAAGGTGCGTAAGCTTGACGGTCCCTTCCCTTCCCTTCCTCCTCTTTCCACTTTTTACCCACTTGACACGCTTGCTTCATTCAGAACGCCAGTTTGAACAGGCAATAAAAGAAGGACCCTTTCTGTCAGCAAAACAACCTGGTTTTCATTGCTATTCTTCTGCTGGTAGAGAATTAGCAAGCTAATTGTTCTTTTAAAAGATTTTTTGGGTGTTTAAGCAGAAGACTGATTTTAAAAAGGCCTGGGCTAGGCTTGCCGAGGAAAACCATTTCGGTTGAGCCAGTGGCTCTTTCCTGGCTTTCTCATATCAGAGAATGACATATTCTGTAAACTTTATTGCACTTGGAGGTGAGAAATGTTTTCCTTCAACTGACCTTAGGAGGAAGTAGTATACTTATTATTATTTATACTATATATTTATTTTATTTTTTTATTTTATATTTTTATTTTGTTTTATTATTTATTTTATTTATTTTTATATTTTTTATTATATTAATTGTATTTTATTATAATATAATTAATATTGTATTATATTAACATATTATTTATATATTATATATTTATATATTACATTATTATAGTATCCCCATTATACAGGTGATAAAACCAAGTCTCAGATACCTTCAGTCCCCCAGCTAAGAAGTGAAATACCAAGACTTGCACCTCCGTCTCCTCTTTCCAGATCAAACCTTCTAGTCTGCCCTTGTGGTCTGCCCAGTTTGAAATCAGATCACGACATTGCGTTTGGTGTTTAAATGCCTCTTCTTGGCCGAATAGCAAATAGTCAAGTAAGTTTGGAGAAGTAAAATATTATTCTCTTGTTACCTCTAAAGTATGAGCTAAAAAAAGAAAGATTAAAAAAATCCTCCCAGGAATGGGGGGGGGGGGGTGTGAGGGTGTGACTTAGAAGTGTGTGTGTGTGTTATTTTAAAAGCCATATGATAAGCGGATCCCCTTTCGCAAAGAGCACACGTTCGTTCCCAAGCCAGGAAAACAGTTGGCCCTTTTTGGGACCCCCTGACCCCGGCTTCCCTAACCCTCTGACCTTGGGAATTTGAACCTATAACATGAAATGTCTGTCTGAAAAAATAGCACAGTAGCCACAAGAGCATGAAATGCTCCTTTTCTCTACATCTGCTGAGAAAAGGAAGATGTTGCACGACGTCCCTCGGCTGGCTTGGCTTGGAGCATGGAGGGAGGAATCTGGCTTTTAGGCGCAGCATCCCTGTCCCTCTATGTCGGAATGTCTGAGATGGGCCTGGTCATCCCAGTGCCCGGCCCGGCCCTCGGGTCAAGCTGAGCCCAAAAAGGAGGGATCGGCAGCTTCCTCACAGGCTGACTTTTAGCTCTCTTTCCCCCACAGATGAGGGTTTTGTGGTTCTTGTGCGGACTGAAGATTGGGCTTTAACTTTCTCCCATCTCTTTTGAGCCCGAGAAGGATGGAAGGGTGGCTGAGACAGACCTGGGAGAAAAGGAGAAGAAGGAGCCCGAGGCTCTCTCCGGTCGCTATGGGGAAGTGGGCCAGAAAGGGGAAGGAAGATAGGGACATGGGCCCGGGGGAGATCCGTCCGATTTATCATTGTCCATAACATCGGTTCTATTGCATAAGTTTTGTTGCTGAGATCAAATCTTGTGTGGGAAGCACTTTGTGAGCATTAAAGGGAAGATCCCAAACAATGGCATTTATATATGCATCTAGAGACACGTGTATGTAACACTTTCAGGTTTGCAATGTGCTTTGTTTTGTTTTGTTTTTCCTGAAGCAACTGAGGTTAAGTGACTTGCCAGGGGTCACACAGCCTGGAAGTGTGAAGTGTCCGAGACCAGGTTTGAACTCGGGTCCCCCTGACTCCAGGGCTGGTGCTCTGTCCACTGAGCCACCCAGCTGCCCCATTGCAATGTGTTTTATATAAAGATTGACTGCTGTTATTATGTTTATCCCTTAGGTATCCCATAGAGATTCCAGAAGCTAAAGCTTTCTCCTGCCCTACCTGTTCTTTAGCCAGAGATGCCCTCTCCTGCTGGCATCTCTGTCCAGCCAATACCTCTATCTCTCTTTCCATCTCTCTCTCTCTGTCTCTCTCTCTTTCTTTCTCTCCCCTTCCTTCCTTCCCTCCCCCTTCCTTGGACCCAAGCCCAGATGTGGAGAAGCAGAGAATTCCAGGAACTGCTTATTAGTGGTCTCAAAGATGCGAATCAGCCAGAGCTCCCTGGGGCCCGAGACAAACTTTGTGCATCCATTGGAGAGCCAGGACCCAAGGTCAGAGACTTTTGGCATGTTTTATGCCTTGATTGCTTAAAGAAATAAAAGCCTTGCTCATTGGGAGGAAATTATTTTTCTTTCTCTACTGAATCTTACTCCATGATCCTTTTTTAGGGGAAAAGAAAAAAATTTATCCCGCTTTAAAAGTAAGAAACATTTAAGGGAGGAGCTCTTACCGAGAATCTATAAGCTCAAGCTCGGGGCTTAAAATATTTTGTTAACTGCATTGCAACATCATTGCTTTGGCTTGATGATCCTGCATTTTATGCGATTAAGAAAAGGGTGTAGAGCAAAACCCTAGGGTCAGGAGGAGCCGAGTTCAAATGTAACCTCAGACACATAATGTTTATTAGCTGTGAGACGCTGAGAAAGTCACTCAAGCCCAGTTGCCTTGGGGAGAGACAGAGAGAGAGACAGAGAGAGACAGAGGGAGAGACAGAGACAGAGGGAGAGACAGAGAGAGACAGAGGGAGAGACAGAGACAGAGAGAGAGAGAAGAGAGACAGAGAGAGACAGAGAGAGAGACAGAGAGAGACAGAGGGAGAGACAGAGACAGAGGAGACAGAGAGAGAGACAGAGAGAGACAGAGGGAGAGACAGAGACAGAGGGAGAGACAGAGAGAGACAGAGGGAGAGACAGAGACAGAGAGAGAGAGAAAGAATTTAAAAAAAAAAAAAGACTAGACAGAGCAGTTTCTCTGAGACTGAAGTCCCTAGGAATTCTCCCCCCCCACCCATGTTTTTAGGCCTCCAGGAACGCTTCCTGCCCCCGGCCTGACGGAGGCAGCCGGGCCCGGGCAGCAGTGTGGGCCCTGTGGGTGAGGGGGGTGGGGGCTTTCTGTGAATCCCTAGCCTTACACCATGCTTAGGGCACACTGGGGGTTTAATAAATGCTCATTCTTTTCCCCATTTCTCAGAGGGAGACGGGCTCAGCAGGGAGTAATGTACCCAGAGCCTCCCAGGAAGACGTCCCTAACTCCGAGCCCAGGTTTTCCCCAGCCGGAGGCACGGACGGGAGCAGGGAGCAGGGACCGTGCTCGGCCAGCAGCTGAGGGCAGGGAGAAGCCGGGGGAGACAGGCTCGGGCTCCCTGCGGGGCCTTCCCTCAGTGAGTGGGTCTCCCTCTCATGGGGGGGCCGCTCGCGGCGGGCCAGAGAGGGCTTTTCCGGGAGGGAGTTCCAGGGGCCGCGGTCTCCCCCTGCCCGGGACAGACTGTTCTCAGCCTGGGTGGGCCCCTCAGCGGGGCCTCCGGGCCGAGGTTGGGAAGGGGCCTCAGACACCGCAGCCCCCCCCCCCCCACGCCCTGTTGCGTTCTCTGTCTCGCCGCCGGCTGCACCAGCAGAGAAAGGTCAGAGGGGTCGGGCCTTGGGGAACAGGAGCCCAGCTTTGTGGCATCCGGGCCAGCGGGCAGACTTAGTCACTGCTCATTTTTATCCAGGGTCTGCCTCCTCCTCCCCACTCTGCGCCCCCAGACACCCTCCTTTTTCTGGGTCTTTCCCCTCCTATTTCACCCCACTCTGGGCCCGAGCCCGGGCAGCCCGGTTCCGTCCCGCGCCGCGCTCTGAGGGACCTGAAGGTCGCAGACAGACAGAGGCCCGGCGGTCCCCCTTTTAGCAGAAGCCAGAGAGGCGCTTGGGATTTGGCGGGAGTGCCCGAGGGTCTGGGACGACACCCCCGCGGGGCCGGAACCAGGCTTCCCAATCCTGGACGGCCGGCTCCCTCCCGGCTGGCGCTCGTTCAGTTGGGACCCCTCGTTGCGGCCCCACTTTTGGGTTGTTTAGCAGCTTTGCCATTTCCTTCTCCGGCCCGTTGGACAGATGAGGAAACTGAGGCAAAGTTGGTAACTTGCCCAAACCACAGGGCTGGGCTGGGCCTCCTGACTCCAGGTTATGCCCGTGGCTCTAGGATCGCCGCAGTGGGAGCACAAGGTCCGAGTGGGGCCCGGGCGGGAGCACCATGTCTGCCACTTACCAGCCGTGGGCCTGTAAGCACTTGTTAGATCCTTGTCCATAAAATGGGCCCTGGCCTCACAGGGTTATGATAAGGACCAACTGTGGCAAGGAAACCAAATGCCTGAGCCTGGTTCCTCCGAGTCATCGCTGTCCTTACATATGTCTAATGATCTGATCTCACTCATCGATAAGGGCCCCAGCTCGCCTGGGCTGCAGGGCCTGCCACGGGGAGACGGGGAGACAGAATGGGAGGACAAGCCTTGAGCGGCCTCAGCCCCACGGAGCCCGTCTCACCGTGCCGTGTTGCTCAGGGGACTCGGAGGTCAGCCTGAGGATGGCCCACCCTCGCCAGGGAGCTGCCCCCGGCCCGCCAGGGCAGCCCGTCCCTTAGAGAGATGCCCTTCCCGCAGCAAGCGACAACACTGGCCACTTGGTGATGTCTGCCACGTCCCTGACTCTGCCCCCGGGCCCAGAGTGGAGCCGCTCCGTCTCCCGCATGACAGCCCTTCAAACGCTTCAGGACAGCTCGTGTTGCTGCCACCAGCCTCCCTTCCCCCCGGCCAGACGTGCCCTGCTCCTCGGCTGGCACAGATTCCAGGCCGGTAACCCCCCACCTTGCCAGGGCCCCCTTGGGGCGGCTACCTCTCGGCAACCATCAGGCCTCCTTGGGACGGACCCCGAGCCGGGGGGACCATGGGGGTGCTGCTGCTGCTGCTGGGCTGCATTCTTCTCACACAGAGCCTCGGAAACGCCAAGGGCGAAGGGCTTAGAGCATGCGGGAGACATTTATTCTCCAAGACGTTCCCTGAATACTTTCCTATTTTTCTGAGGAAAACTGAGCAGGAAGAGCCACCCCCAAGTTTCTGGTTCCTTTCAGCTTCTCTCCTGCAGTTTAGAAAGCGTTTCTCTTGAGGGGCATGCTGGGGAGAAGGCACTCCAAGCCTCTCATCTCCTAGCATTTAGTGACAGAGACATTAAGAGCCTTTTTTTATCGAAAAGTCGAAATGGTGCTCTTCAGTCAGAAAGTTATTTCTAGGAGAATATAATAAGAACACTTGACAAGCCTTCCTAATTTTGCAGAAACTGAGTGGCAAGGGCAGCAGAGAGCTGGGAGATTTTGAGTCAAGGCCCTGAGTCTGAATGGGGCCCGGGCCCCTTCCTCCTTGGATGGGAACGTTCCACAGCAGGATCGAAAGCCAGAAAGAGGAGGAAGAGATGACAGGATTGGGAGGGAGGTGAGGGTTGGGGACAGAAAGAAGGAAGGGAAGCTCATCTGTACTGCGGGGAGAGGCCTTCCCGGCCTTCTGCTGGCCGCTGTGCCTGGCCTCCGGACTCCCAGAGTTCCAGCCATTGAGAGTCACCCTTGACCCTTCCAGCCTCCGCGTTTTATACAAAAAAATCACCTCGGTGTACACTAGCAGCGGCTGACTTTAGAAACTCCGTGGGACCCGAGAGTCATGTAAGAGAGCAGGGCTGGCCGGTGCAAGTAGCTGACCTCTTGTCAGTGGGAACCCTTAGATCTGAGCTTGCCTCTCAGGGGCTCTGTTAGACGTAACAGTCGCTCCCATTCAGAGCACTCTCAGCTCACACTTGCAAGCTGTGTGACCCTGGTCAAGACACTCCACTTCTACCTCAGTTTCCTCAACTATAAAGCAAGGATAATAGCACCGACAATACAGAATTGTCAGGATCAAGTGAGATTATTTTTTTAGAATGCTTAATAAATATCCATCTCCCTGCTCCCTCACACACACACACACACACACACACACACACACACACTAGCATTATAAGATGAACAGCAAAAAAAAAAAAGTTTTACCCATTTTATAGATAAAAAATCTGTATATGCATAAAGTATACATTAAGACATTTTTGAGTACAGCCAGAGTTTGATGTTTAAACAAATCCGAATTTGGAAAACTTTAATAAACCAAAGCTTCCTCCCTTAATTCATTATCATATAAAAACCAAGTTTTCCAAAATTAGGTTAGTTAAGGCAAGGTACGTGACTCATTTCTTGGAAACGGCGCGGCATAAAATGCCATGGTGAGAAGCAGGGCGGCTCAGTGGACAGAGAGAGCCTAGATTTAAGTCTTCTCTCCAGCACCTACTGGCTCTAAGACTGAGCAAATTATTTTATTTCTAACTTGAACAACTCTTTAAAAATTTCAGAGGTGTTTCTGTTATTCTATTCTTGAAATTATATTCCTCTCGTAGATGTTTCTGTTGTCTCTTCTTCTGATCCTATTATTGAAAGATGGAGTTCCCATTCTGGGAGTCCTCGCACCAGTGACATCGTGGGTGACTATAGGAAGGTCCAAACCCATTTGGAGCTCTGCTCTAACTAGCCTCACAGGGAACATGGGAAGGGCAGGGACCACCGGGAGGGAGTGGGACCTATGGCAAAAAAATCATCATGGGTCCTAGTTTTGAATCCTTGCTTGACTAATGGATTTTTCCTAATGGAAACCAGGGCCTAACCTTTGTGTGGCCTACGACCCCAAATTTCAAAACAGATCCTCCTTCAAGGGAGCAGATTCTTCACTGTCAGTGAAATCACTAAGTGGATCAGTGACTGTCAGGAAAATAATAGCACGACGTGCAAGATGCCCAAGACTCGGTCAACAAGCGTTTATTAAGCACTGACTGTGTGCTGGGCATTATTTTGTAGAATGAGCTGAAATTCCAGATTCTGATTATAAGGGAAAAGAAACTCTCTTTCCTGGTGTATCTAAAAACAATCCTCGACTCCCTCGTGCTAATAAGTATTCATTGCAAAGACACATTCTCTCCTCAGTGAATCAGCCCCTAAAAAAAGCTTCCCCTGGATGCGGGATGAAGCAGCCTCCATGAAATGATCAGCTGCGTATTATTCTCCTCCCAGGTCTGGTTTTTCCCTCCCTGTCCCCTGCTTGGAAAGTCTGCATACAAATATAGCAATCAATCGTGGAAGATGCTGCCCTGCGAGATTAATTACAAATTGAGGCCACAGTGTCTGGCCCGAGCATGATTGATCTTGGAGAGGAAATGCAGTGGAAAGCTAATGCTGCTTTTTATCTGGGAAGCAAAGTTCAAAGATGTTTACATTCTGCTGGGTGGGCCCGGCTGCCGACAGGCGCCCAGACGGATGGACTCGCCCATTGGCACAAACGCCGGACAGTACCACCCGTCAGCACCCACACTGGATGGTGCCGGCCGTTGGCACAAACACCAACCAGTACTGGCCATCGGCACAAATGCCAGATGATACCGGCCCTTAACACCCACACCAGATGATGCCGGCCATCTTCCCGACGACCCATAGAAGTCACCACCGGGCCCTTTAGGGAGGGCTGAACATGGCCCAAACCATGACATGGTTTACAGGCCTGGGGTCTCTGCTGCTCAGGCTCCAAATCGGGCGCCTTAGAAAGAGAAGAGAGTTTTCTGGAGGTAAAATTGTAAGTCTGGGAGCTCAAAGGGTCCTTGGGGCCCATTTGGGAACGAGCAGTCCAGCGCCTTCATCTCACAGATGGAGAAGCAGAAATGGAAGGAGAGGAAGCAGCTTGCTCAAGGTCCCACATTCGTCAAGCATTGGGACTGACCCCTGAAATGTGCACATCCCAGCTCTGCATCCCAGGTTCTTCCCCCTTTCCAAGGGGTCCTTCCGTATTTTGCGTGGGAGAAGTGCGGTGGGACGCAGCTCGTCGGCAAAGCTTAGGAGAGCAATGATCCCATGGTGAAACCGTAGTTTTGCCATTGGATGGGAGAAAGTCCTATTACTTCTTCTTTCATCAGTAAAATGGGACTAATCCTATACTGGCCTTTCATTCTTACAGTGTTGTGAAACCCCAAAGAGGGTCTCTAGACCAAACGTAATGTGTGAGATAAAATGAATCTTCATTTCCAAATATAACCCTTCTTCCTTCTCTACCCAGCAAATCCTTGTAACAGAGAAGGAAAAATAAAAGGAGGGGCAGCTGGCTACAGAACTAACCAACCCATCAGCCCTTTCTCTTTTTTTTACATAAATTTTTATTAAGCTACTATTTTATTTCCCCCCCCTCAAATTCCAGCAGCCTTTTCTTCACCCATAGTCCACCACTTCTACAAAGGTGAAAGGAAGGGGCAGTTTCTCAACTCTTCCAGGCCAAGTTTGGCCGTTGTAATGATGCAGCGTTTTTTTTGTTCTTTCCGCGTGAGCCTCCGGAGCTGGCGTGAATGTATAGGGTTTCCTCAGCTCTCCTTCTTTTAAAAATCCCTGTTCCCAATGGTTCTGAAAGCAAGAATAGCAAATGTAGCTGAGAGAGCCTAGAAACTATAGGATTTATCTCACTTCCTGCAAGTGCAGGGTCTGGCTGAGACCAAGAGAACAACTGGCCAGAGAATGAGTCAGCAGCAGAAGAACAAGTCGAAGCCAGTGTTCTCTGACTGACTCACCGACCACTTTGCCTCTTTCTTTCCATTAACCTGCCCCTTTTTCAAAATTTCCAAAGGATCGAGTGAGAATGATCAATTTTCTTACAGGAACAAACAGGAGACAATGGAAGTTGGAGAAAGGAAGACGAGATAAGCTGGGCTTTGCTGGTTTACCATCTCTCCTGCTAAGGAGAACAAGAAAAGGTGAGTGCGCATGTGTTTATGCCCCTAAATAGTGAGATAAAAACCCTACCTGGCCAGCTCCTGTGACAGCCATTACTTATTCTGAAAATTAAAAAGAAAAAAAAGGTTGTGGGCAGCTCATAGGGTGGAAATTTTAAGCTTCTGGGCTTATGGGTGCAGTGGAAAGAAGGTTAAATTTGGCAGGACCTGGATTCAAATCCTAACTGCTTACCCACCCCATGAGTGTGTGGCCTTAGATCCCATCCCTGCTGTGGGTCTCAGTTTCCTCTTCTGTAAAGTGAGGGTTTCAAATAGATGCCTCCAAGTTTTAAATCTTGGACCTTACAAAATGGAAAATTCCCTAGCCCCAGAGTTGAATGGTCTGGGTTCAAATTCTGACACTTGGACTTTGGACCCTAACCCCTTCTGACCCTCATTTTCCACCTCATCCTTAAAATGAAGGAGTTAGATTAAATGGCCCGTGAGGTCCCTTCCAGACCTAAGTCTCTGTTTCCTCCTCATCAGATAGAAGAGACGGTTCTTCCCTAGTCTGTTTTAAGAAAAAAAGGCGATTTGGGCCCCCCCAGGGCCAACCATCCTGGGATTCAGTGGGGCTAGAGGAGCTTTTAGCCAACATTAGGGGACAAACAGAGAAGGAAAAGGGGGCACCTTCT